>NC_064420.1:6885000-7080000 GCF_023375975.1 Astyanax mexicanus | reverse complement strand
GGTGAAATATATTTGACGTCAAGGTCCATAGACCCTGTAATAAAACTTTTAGACTCTTTGGCCCGTTTTTCTGCGCTACAACTGCGCACCCTCTCCGCTTTTAGACTCTTTGGCCCGTTTTTCTGCGCTACAACTGCGCACTCTCTCCGCTTTTAGACTCTCTGGCTCGTTTTTCTGCTCTACAACTGCGCACCCTCTCCACTTTTAGACTCTTTGGCCCGTTTTTCTGCGCTACAACTGCGCACTCTCGCTGCTTTTAGACTCTTTGGCCCTGTTTCTGACACCTAGCGTTCAAACTTTGAATTGCACATTATAAAAACCTGCTTAACAGCGGGCCAACTTTCATTCTATTTCTAAAATACCTCGCGCGCCGGTCCAAAAAAGGAAACGGGCCGCAAATGGTTATTCTAACAGGCTAATAGGTGTAGCTGCTAGCTCCAAACCATGCATACAGCATCCCATACATCTATAAATCAGTTATCTGTTATCAGGTAGAATTTGACACAATGTACATTCTTAAAAAATATATTTTTTTATGTTCTTATTTGTGTTTACGATTGCGTCATGGCAGCTCTACGCCGAGCTCCCCTCTCTCTCACTCACTCTCTCTCCTGTATTTTTAGAGAGGGAAGCTCCTCTGTGGCCTAGAAAATGAACAAGCTGCTCTCAAATATTTTCCAACATCTGCCGGCCATCAGCGCGTCTGCATTCCTGAGCAGGCTCCGTTTCACCTGGATCAAACCTCTGTGTAGATATATCATCATCCCGGGTGGGGGAGGAGGAGGGGGAGCGATCCAGACAGACAGACAGCTGCCCCACTGAGCAAAAAAAAAAAACCAATAGGCTTTACATATTTCTGTCTCAGCCATATAGAGGTCAGGCCCGCTCTAATGTACCTGATACTGTCGTCTGAGGCGGCGCGGTTCCTGTGGGACGTGGTTCGGCGCACAGTGGCAATAAAGAGGCCATAAATCAGGCCTGCCGTGTGGAACAGAGGCTGTTGGTGTTGAGCTTATCTTATCTACACTGTTAGCTGTGTTTACTCTGTCTAAAGAGCCAGTCTACTACGGCAGCGTAATGTTTTTACCCTGTTAAGCTCATCCAGGACCTAATCACGGTCCTGACCGCGGCAGGAAGACTTTATGAGCTTTAACGCTCCGGATTACGCAGACACGTTCACAACTCATCAGCATTCCTCGGGTTCTGAGGAGAATCTGTTGTGAAGGGTTGGTTCAGACCGTAAATCAGAAGCCTGAGCGTTCAGGCCCGACCGTGTCTACTTTCTCCAGTGAATGGAAAGTAATACTCTCCCTCAACACAGATTCCTGCTGTTTGAGAAAGCACTCAAGATTCCTGGCATATCTTCACGCTTTTCTCTCGCTAATACAAGGCTTTAATCAGGTTGGTTATTAGCTGACAGCTAATACTTGCTCTACAGAGAGAATGTCAAGTTAAGAATGGAATTCTACCCTCATCCACCTCAGCTCAGATTGACTGTTATATAACCTGCAGGCCATTTTAGATGTTTTTCACTTCATTCTCTTTCAAGTTCATTCACTGGCTGCAGTAAAGCTTATACCTCAAAAACATGTCACGTTCATTCAACAAGGGATACAAAAGATACCAAGACACAAAGATTAATGTCATAAATAAATCTTTTTTTATTTGTAACATATAAAATTAGATCATTTTACACTTTATTCCAGTATGACAATATTCAAATAAAGTAGCTACATTTCTGATAAATAATATTAATAACAATAATAAAAACATTCATTCTTTAAGTCAACTTTGTTGCTAATTCTCTGACGTCGGGATGGTTTTCAATAGCTGCCGAACAATATGAACCCATTTGTCCACATTAGGAAGGAATGTTACCACATATATTGTGTTGGAATACCACAGCATGGCGTAACTGATGAAATGACAGGAGCGTGGTTTTTATGAACGCGAGCGAAATGATGCATGTGCACATATGCATATTTGGAGATACATACACATACAAGTCTACAGTTGTAGGGATGCATTTTGTGTTCAGAGATCAAAATATACACACAAGAAATTGAACATTAACAACTACGTTTTACAAAATGTACTTGACTTTACAAGTTGCTCCATAATGAAGCTACCAAAACGTATTGCTCCACTGTGGAGCGAGTCTTTCAAAAGTTGAAAGTATCGAACGCTGACAAGGCCTCAGCAAACAGTGCACTTCGCCAAACTCCTCAATGAAAGCCCATGATTCCGTGGGAATCTAACGGTGGTAGTCGACTGGCCGAAGGGGGTGGGCCTCCGATTTCCAGCCAAGCTGCGATTGGCCGCTCTGACGTCACCATTGACGTCATTCCATAACCGGGATTCCCTCCCCGCCTTAGTCTCTGAACTTGTGTATGTCGTTGAAGAGCCGGTAGAAGGGGTAGGAGGCCTCGTTGGCGTGGGGGCAGTTAGAGGTGCACTTGCAGGTCTCGATCAGCATCACGTTCTTGTTGAAGGTCTCGCCGTCCTCGCAGCGGAACTTGACGCGAACAGTACGGGTCTGCTGGGGGCTGCAGCAGCGACCATCCACGCAGGAGCCACAGTACTTGGGACGGTACTTCTTCAGGCTGGAGCAGCCGGCGAAGGTGAACTTGACTGGCTGGGCGGACTTTTTGGTTCTGTTGCACTTCTTCCCTTTCTGTTTTTGTCAGAAGAAAAGAAAGAGATTCGAGATCAGTCAAGTCAGTTATCAATCAGCTAATGAGCAATAAATAGAATTTTAGCACAATGATACAGTGCATCATTTGTGGAGGCAGTGCTTACCTTAAGACTGGAGTATGGAGACTGTGTGCAGGGGCGGACCTCGCAGATCCTGCTCTCCTTGACCAGCTTGCACTCTGCGTTGTTGTTGGTGACCCTGGTGGAGATGCCGGTGCCACAGGACTTGGAACACTGTGACCAGGGTGTGGTCTGAACAATGCACTTCTGGCTGCCGAACATGTGGGTCTCAGCATGGACTCTGAATGCTGTGAGTGAAAGGAAGGCAAGCAGTTTAGATTCCACTCAGTCAAGAACGATGGAAACCAGCCAAGATGTTCCAGCCTGCTAGACTGGGAGTTGAACTCAAGAACTTACCGGGAAGAGATTTCAGGCCAGCCTTCACATTGGCCACCAGCTCGTTCCGGTTGGTGAGGTCGTTCTCTGTCTCGTCGGGCATGATCTCCTTGCCGAAAAGCTTGTCGGAGGGATCCAGCTGTGCTGAGTCGTCGCACACCCATTCCTCGCAGCACTGGCCGGGTACCTTGACCAGCCTGGGGTTTGAACAGCCCAGGGTGGGCAGGGACAGTTCCTGGGGACAGAGAGGTATGCAGCCTACTGCTCCGTCAATGCATGTGCACTGGTGTTTGCAGTTGGGCTGGAAGCTCTCTCCATTCTGGTAGATCCTGCTGTTGTACTCGCAGGGTCTGCCTTCGGATTTGGCTGTTGAGAGGAGAAGAAGAGAAGACGTTTGGTTATTGAGAATTCAGTAATCCTTTCTGTTTTAACATGCAAAGCTAAGGAGACATTAATTATCTTACTAAGTTATTGAGTTATATGTTTGTGATTGCTGATTAGACCACTGCCACTAGACTGTGTTAACAACAACGGTTTCTCTGAACACTGTGCCTCTTAACTTTTGAACATTTAACTTATGCCATGCTTAGATTTGGAAGTGTAATAAGAAACACACCTCGGCAGATGCCTCTGGCTGCTCCGAAACTAGCCCCGAAGTTGCACTCCAGCCCTTTGGTGTGGTCGCAGGGCTCTGTCTTGCTGCAGTCTTCATTCAGCTGCCTCGCGCACACCTTGCAGCACCCGCAGGCGTCCGACACCAGGCTGACTCCCGGTGCGCACTTGGGCAGCTCTAGGGGACACTCGCACTCCTCAGGGCATGTGCTGAATACCTGGAGAGCAGGGCAAACATAGACATTAGACATAAGTCCACTACAATGAAGTCCACTACAAATAAAGTCTGCTACAATAAAGTCCACTCAGTTGGCTACAGCTTGGTAATATATCTTACAAGGATTAGAAAAGTTTAATATTTAACATTAGACACTATATAGACCCTCTATACAGTCTACAAAGATAGTCTATAAACAGTTACTGAGTAAAGCTGAAGACTTACCATGCTGAAGCCCCCCAAGAGTATCAAGACCACTGACAAAAGAGACATCATCTTGCTCTTCTTCTTCTTCTTCTTCTTCTTCTCCAAGAAACCCAAACAAAAATGGACAATTCCTTAGGCGTTAAGCTCCTCTTCAGTGCTCTGAGGGTGAGCACGCGGCGGTGTGTTGTAGTAGGTGTGTAGGCTGGAAGCCGGAGGAGCTCCTGTGCTCTCGGTGAGCGCGCTTCGCTGTGTGCTGTGAACGCGCTCCCATCCCTCTCCTTATATAGCGCTGAGCGCGCTGACGCAGAGCGCGCGGCCACTGCTGAACTGATTCCCAAAGAATGCCTGGAATGTTTCTTGGCGCGATTTTCCATCCGAGCTAAGCACCACCCTGTCTAACTTTTCTCTTTTCCTCTCCCCCCTCTTTTTCTCCTCCTCCTCCTCCTGCTGCTTTTTCTTCTCTCTCTCTCTCTTTCTCTGTATTGCCTGTGCTGTGTGTTTGTTGACATCCCTGCTGAAAAGACGAAGAGCTCTAGACTAAGCTCTCGCTGGTATTTGTTTATTTTTTTTTTGGTTTCAGATGGTCTAAGCTGGTACTGGATGGTAAAATAAGAATAAAAAAACTGGTCATATCGTTAAAAATATATACCATATGTTTATCAGCTAGCTGGTTAATCAGTTATTGGTTGGCATACTGTGTATAGAACCTGATTTTGGCTTGTTAAATAGCTTATTAACCAGTATAGTCGCCCTTGGTTATGCTGGTTAGCTTTAACAGGTTGATCCTGGTCCTTATACAGGACCAGGTTATCATCCTTTGGTCATATTGATGCTTTTAGATCATTTAAACAATTTAGTGAAAACACATAATAAAAGCCTCAGTGTTAAATCACTATTTAACCATACTTTTATTTTGTAATGAACGAACATGAACCAAAGGACTATCAGAGTGTATTTTATCAACTTTTTAAAAAGATTCCAAGAAGTTTAGCCTGTAATGTTACAGAAATAATGTTAAAGAATGTTCTAAAAATGTGTGACATAATAATGGTTTACATTACAATGTTAATAACGCAAAAAAATTGAACAAGGCTAAATATATAAAACCTTTTTTTTTTTTTTTTAACAAAAATTGTTAACTAAAAGCTTAGTCCCAAAGCTACATTTTCTTTGGGATAAAAAAAAATATGAGCAAACAAATTGGACAGTACGAAGGTTGTACAATAAACTGTATTTTTTATGTTTATTGCTATATCAGTTTATGTGATACATCACAACACATTGAAAGATCTTTGCATTACCTGCCTGCAGCACCAGAGCAACTCTTCATGCTGCAGACTGTACACATGTAATCATGTGATGTTAAGAAGCTGGAGGCAGAGCGAGGAACTACTTTCCAAACTGGGAAAAATGACTAACATCCAGTCAAATGCTAAGAAAAAAACCTTAAATAATTTTTTTTATTTAAATGTATCTTGATTCACATCAATATTGGGATTTCCAATAATGTTATAACTCCAAAATTGTAAGCAATGAATTACCAAAAAATATTGTTTTATTTGATTCACTTGATAATTATCAACACTCTCAATACAGCTTGCATTGCATGAGCCTTTAATCACTTTAAGCTCTCTTAAAAGCTCATTTCTGTTAACCAGTTCAACTAGGTCACCGTGTACCATCAATGTACGTTAGGTCTTCTAAAACCCTAAAAAAAAAAAGGCGAAGATCGCTGCTTCTATTTCTGGCTTTTTCTCCTTTTCTCCCCCCCTCCCCTCCCTCTCTGGAGCTGTAAGCGCTTCCAGATGTGGAGAACTCCAGACGTAACGCTATGGCCATATTTGGTATGGCAGTAGCCTCCATTATGAACATATTTCTGCTTCACTTAGCCAGCCACAAAGCATTCCTGACAGCTTCCAGGGTTGTTCAATATGTTCCCCCATGGAGGAAATTCCTCAGTGCTAATTCAGTTTCCATACAATCTGTCCTTCATCTGTTTTTTTTTCCCTCCTTCAGGAGAGAGGAGGAGGAAAAAGAAAAGTGTAACAGTGATCCAAGTTTTCCATATAAGATGTTGGTTTGGGTTTGAAGGGGGGGGGGGGAAGAAAAAGACAGAAAGCAAAGCTGCTTTTCTCCTACGTGGTTCAAATAAGTAACATTCCAGTGAAATACAGAGATTAGAAGGTCCTGCATAGAGCTGGGGAAAGTAAACGGAATACACACAGAGAGAAATGGATGATGAGATGAATAGAGATGAAGCAACAGGCTCTATTTAGTGTCCCTCAGTCTCAGTGTTTACTCGTCTTTAGGGGGGTTGTTTTAGTCCTTTCTGGACAGACGCATAGCAGAGAGGATGGGAAGAAGGTGTGCTGAGGTCTTCCTGCTGGTCTACTTCAGGTAAGCCTTTCTCTCACTTAGTATCTGGGTCGAAACACTGACTGACAGGAATCGTTTTGCATCCATCTGGTTGTATAAGATCACTATAGGGGGTGGGTTCAATACTGGAAGTGGTAATGCAGACCTGTAGGTGTCTCTACTTTTGGGAATTAGTTCACTCTGCTCCATAGAGATTAAAATAAAAACCACTTCATTAAACCATGCAGAAGTTATTATATTTGTTCATATGAATGGTATAATTTCACTCTCATCAGGTTTGTTGGATTTGCAGATTGATACACACCACTGCTTTTCATTCAGCACTGTCAGAGTTAAAGGGGTTCTGTATGCGGTCACACACTCATTGTCAAGGAAATGTTTGTTTAGATCATTACGCCCAGAAGGAAGTGTTGGATTGCAGTGTTAATCGGAAGGAAGATAAAGATTATCAGGAAGAATGAATGATAAAAGATTTTTTATCTGATATGGGCAACACTTGGAAATATTTATTGAGCTACACATACAGAAGTAGTGCGTAATGTGTTACACACTTGTTAGGCAACAAGCCAGACTTCTCAACATGTAGAGAGTTGTAGAGGTTCCTAATGAAGTCCTGTGATAATACATCCCATTCAGCTCCAACTTTCTCACACAGGTCAGGTCCTGCAGATTGTTCAGTAGGGGTGGAGTGTTGATAGAGCGTCCAATAGCATCCCACACATTTTCAATCAGGCACTGGAGGGTCTGGAGATGTAGCTGGCCATGATATAGCATCATCATAGCAGGGCTCTCAAGTTTTGAAGTTTGGTGGAAATGTGATTGGAGGGGGGGGTGCTGGGTGCTGGTGGGTGCGCAGAGTTCTTTTTCAGTTGTACCAAGTTGTGGATGCGCCCTGTTCTTCTTCAATTGGTCAACAAGGCATTGGGGGGGGGGGGGGGGGGGTTGCGTGCAGTCAAATCAGACAGTTCTTCGCGCCTGACACTCTGGCTGAAACTCCACCCTCTTTGACTAGGTCTGCCTAACAACAGAGCAATCTATATTCTGATTGGCACATTATATGTACATTATAATGTACAGCCGATGGATTGGCAAGCGAGAGAAAAAACATGTGTGAGCGTGTGAACTCGCTGAGGTGCGTGTGTCACACGCTCAAAGCCTGAGACTTGAGAACACTGATCATAGTGTCTTTTTAGTGTAAGCTCTTGTGATTGTAGCTGTATGTGGATGAGCATTGTCCTGTTGGAATAGTGCACCAGAGTGTGTGGTCAGAAAAAGTAGAGCCACTGGTTGGAGGACCTCATTAATATACATTTGAACTGTCAGATTGCCTTGAATTTAGACCAAAGTAGGAAACAAAATTGTACCCCACTCAGTAGGCCTTCTAGACATGTGATACGTTTTTTGATTAGTATATATGTACACCCTATTAAACTCTCAAAAAGTTCATAGGATACTTACAGTGTTTGTTTTGTTCCATCTGGATTGATATGAACACAATAGGTCTTAGTGTGGTACTAAATTTACTCTTTATAGTAGGTCTAAAGTATATAGTATATATAGAATATAGTATAGTAGGTCTAATAGTATGGTCTATTGGTAAATGGAATAGAAGATATTAGGCTGTTTTTTCTCCTGTTGTTCCTCATGTTCCTTGGTGAGGGCTGGCAACCCCCTGTCTCTGTGCTGATACATTTAGTGTCATATTTCCAGTTAGGAACACTAGATGGAGATGTATTGTACTGAGTGTCACTGCTCTACTGCTTTTATTCTGCCTGAACAGAGAAGTGAAGTGCTCTGAGAGTGTGTTTGTATCAAGGATAAGGGGATGGCAGAATACTTTAGCTAATAAATATTTTATCAGAAACGTTTTGTGAAAGTGTAGTTTGCTGGTTCAGATGACTTTGAATGGTTTTATGTAACTGACATATCCAAAAAGAGTCTTTTTAAAGAGTAGGAGTCCAAGGCAAGACAAGAAATGATAGACACTAACAAATCCAAGACAGGTTGGGGAACAGATAATGGTACATTACAGAATTTTGGTACATTTCAAGGGTAGTCACTTCTGAAAATTTGATCTTAAATTTGATCATTTTTAGTCATATATTTAATAAATACAGGTAATAGACTTTCAAAAAGTTTGATTTGTCAAGCTCAGATATCGAAGCAGTTTTTTAAATTAGATTATGCTATATATTTGGTAACTTACAGTAACAGGGTTGCGAGTAACAGGGTTGCAAATCTAGGCTAAGTTGTGGTTTACCCCAGGAACAGATGCTAACTATAAAATGTAGCTATGTATACAAGATACAAAAAGGACAAACATGGTTATATAAGTATATAAAGTAAATTTTGACTCTACTCATTATTAGTCTTACAATATGAGTAACAGGGTTGCGTTCACTGAGAGAAACTTGAAAATTGTTAGAGCACTTACTCTTGGTCTTGCCATGTGGGCAGAAAATGTCCTTGTGATGTCACTTCCTTTGTGCCAGTAGACAAATATTTTTAACTCTTTCTCTGCAGGTAAAATTCCTTATGGTAACAGGGTTGCGCGCATGTTGTGGGACACAACTTGATAGCATAAAAACTGTAACATGCAAAACAATGTAGACCAAAGAAGTTGTTTTCATAAGTAAAGAAGACGCACATAAACAATATACCAGAGGAAGTCATTTATTTAGAGCTTTTTTTCATTGTTAAATTTGCCAAACGGCCATTTTTTGAGGTGGTCAAAAGGTATTCGGTCTTTTGAATAATATCTAAGGAGCTTATTTTTTCACCATATTTTGTTTATAGTTTGTCTTATAACAAGTACATTTTTCACAAAAAAAAGTAATTTAGATATTTTGGATATGTACATTTGAAATTTAAGTGGTGGGACAGGAAATGTACCAAAATCCTGGAATGTCCCTACTAGCAGTTTAATGACACAAACACTAGATTTGTGTCCAAGATGACACTGAGTAAAATTCTAACAAGTCCAAAACAAGAAATATTAGTGAAGAGTCCAAACAGTTTAATACATAATTAAACCTAGTGTAAAACTACACAGCATTTTAATTGGTGATTATCAGTTGAAAGAAAAATACAGTCCAGCACTTGACCTTATTCCTGGTGGAGAAACTGACTTCATGTATCTAATTCCTACACTACAGGATTTATAAAGACTTAACTGATGTTAAAAAAGACCCACATTTAAAGACATTTTTCACAGATTCTGCTGTCCTTAATTGTTTATTAGTTATCTACCACCATCCCCCTCCACCCCACACCAGTACTTTATTATTTAACTTGTAGTGGTGCCAACACTTTCAGTCATGCCTTTAAGTAACTACAGGGGTTGGACAATGAAACTGAAACACCTGTCATTTAAGTGTGGGAGGTTTCATGGCTAAATTGGAGCAGCCTGGTGTCCAATCTTCATTAATTACACATTATTGCACCGGCAAGAGCGGAGTGTGAAGGTTCAATTAGCAGGGTAAGAGCACAGTTTTGCTCAAAATATTTCAATGCACAAAACATTATGGGTGACACACCAGAGTTCAAAAGAGGACAAATTGTTGGTGCACGTCTTGCTGGCACATCTGTGACCAAGACAGCAAGTCTTTGTGATGCATCAAGAGCCACGGTATCCAGGGTAATGTCAGCAGGATTAACTGTGGACACTGTAAGAGGAAGTTGTCTGAAAGGGATGTTCGGGTGTTAACCAAGATTGTATCCAAAAAACATAAAACCACGGCTGCTCAAATCACGGACGAATTCAATGTGCACCTCAACTCTCCTGTTTCCACCAGAACTGTCTGTCGGCATAATAAATTATTGTGGTCTAAAACCAGGTGTTTCAGTTTCATTGTCCAACCCCTGTAGATTTAAGCTTCAGGTTAAATTTAGGGTTAGGTTGTCTGTACTAGAGCAAGCACTACAGCAGAATGCAGGCTGAAGGTGAAGGGGGAACAGTGTTCTAAGTGAGCTTTACTGCAGTCTTTGGCCTCTTCGGGCTGTAGAGGCCTAAATGAACTCATGCTGTTAAATCCAATTTGGACGCGTGACAGGAGAAATATTTAGCGAGTGAGCCGAGGCGTTTTCTGACGCGTAACACGCGACTCTCAATAAAGCTGTATCCGTCTCCTTATGTCACTCTTCTCTGGATTAAACAACGGACGCATAACTCCCGCTGCCTGGAGGAAGTGAGTGCAGCATATGCAGGATTATAATATAATAATATAATTATGATTACTCTTTACTGCTGACATCTGTTTCTGAGTGTGCTGTTCAGACACCCCCCCCCCGCACCCCCCCTCTGTCTCCCAGAGGAAGCGCTTGTTTTAGGAAACAGTTCTGTCATTGGATTCCAGTGTCTCAGTGGAATCAGCTCAAATTTTTTTCTATCCTGTAATCAAGCATTGAGGAAAAATTACAAAATCCGTTTTGCGTCGGGAATGTTGTAATGGCAGCTATAATACTTTCCATCAACCCAACCAACCCCCCCCCCCCCCCCCCCTTCACTGGAAAAAGGAGCATGTTTTATTGTGGATCTGAATCTGTGACTCATGGCCAAAGCGTGCCCTGTGGGGGGTTGTCCGGAGAACCAGATTTTATGAGACTGGTCAAACATTCTTCATCATCGTCAGCAGCTGCTTTTTGGTTTTGGTTTTCCTAATATAGGTGTACTACAGAGTTTATATTCAGTTATACAACAGTTAGTTCCGACCTCACAATCTGATTGGTTGAGAAGTGTTCTAGCCGTGCTGATATATGTGATAACATCACGGCTTTCTCACACTAAACTTGTATCACTCCGCCGACGCATTGCCGAGTAACGGCGTATACACACAGGACACCCGCAGCAGCGTTAGCTTAGCACAGGCTAGCGCTCAGCCGCGGCACGCTCGCCCGCAGCGCTGGCTCGTCTTTTACGGTTACTGCCATCTGACAGCCAGAACGCTAACCAGCCAGGCTAGGCTAAGCTACGCTGAGCTAATGCTGAGCTAAAGCAAGCTACGCTAACCTAACCACAGTCCAGCTGGCTAGCTAAAACCAACACCACCCAGCAAAACAGGCAGAAATGCTTAAAAAATGCGCAGCTTTGGCTGATATAAAGAGCTGTGAATTATCTGCATAACAATTAAAGTTAACATCATGTTTTCTAATGCTCAGTGGGAGCATGTATAATGTAAATAAAAAACGGTCCTAAGATAGAGCCTTGTGGAATTCCATATCTCACATTTGTATTATTTGAACGTACATCATTAACCTTTAATAACTGATAACAAACAATCAGTTAAGTATAATTAGAATTATAAAAAAAGGCTGTTCCAGGGACTCCTAAAATGTTCTGTAATCTTTCTAGGTGGACAGTATGATCTATTGTACCAAAGAATGTGCTCAGGGGTCAAGCAACACCAGCAGAGATAAAAACAAGAGCCTTGTTTAGAGGCAAGAAGCAGATTCACTGGGTTTTGCTTTTCACACAATCAAACAAATGCCCCTTGATCCCGCTGACTGTTGACTTCTAAAGAGATTGAAAAGCTGACTGTGTTAAATTTGGGTTGGAATTGGAATCTGCAGAAGCATTGACCTCCAAGAGGAGGGTTCTATATTCTTCTTGGAGGATTAGTGACCACTGATGTATTTTACAGTCATAATATTTAAGGAATCAGTGTGCTCTTCATTCTTCTGTCTGCTCGTTCTGTCAGGTGTGACCCATATAAAGCAAGACAGTGACCTAAATGTCCAGCAAGAAATGTTTCCAGTGAGAAACGGCGGTGCCAGACGATTTTACGATTCTATGCTTTGTAGTATAAACAGTGGAGGGACTGGAAATAATGCCAGTCTTACAGTAACAGTTACCAGAGCACCTTGGAATCGCACAGAAGGCAAAAGCTGTAGGCTTGGCTTAAGCTACTGACTAAAGAGCTTTGGGTTGGAATGGCAGGCCTACAGCATTGCTTTAAGCTCTGAGGAGTGTTTTAAATTTAGCCTGAAGTAGATTCAAACCTCTGGCTGGAGCTTCTCTTCTCTTTGATAAGGTGATGCGGACAATTTTGAATTGTTAGCTCAGGTCACCCTACGTACAGAGTTTGAGTTCTGACTTGAATGTAAATATTAGTAAGAGAGGCATTAGCGAGGTATGCATTAGTAAGAGTTTCAGTGAAACCGCACAGTCTGGAGTGATGTGTCAGTCTGTGTGGAGTCATACAGCAGCTAATGGAGGTAATAGGAGAACTGTGGAGAACTTGTGTGGTATTGTGTGGTTGGGTTTGCTTTGAAGTGGAACCAACGTTTTTCAGAGATCATGAAGAATTATCTAATGCATAAATCACATCTGTTTTATTTTTAGTCATTTCCAACCAATTCTCTCCCAGTAGCTAGCACTGTCCATGTACTCATTTTCAGTTCTATGAAAGATATATAAAAACAAAATGGCCACAAGTTGGTGCTTTTTGTCCTGCATGGTAACTAAGGATTCTGTCATGCATGATTCCACCCTGTCACAACAAGCTACAAAACATGGTGGACAATGACAGGGTGGACAGTAGTTTTATCTCAAATTGTCATTTGATGATCAACTTGATTGATCTAGAGTTGCAAACTAGATAAACTGTTCATGGTAACCTTCGAACCCCTGCTCATGCAGCTTTGCCATCAAGCTGCCGGCGCTCAGTGGGAGCACAATTGGCCCTGCTCCCTCCGGATGGGTAGATGGCGCTCTCTCCCCTCCCCACATCACTGCTAGGGTGATGACTGCAGCACAGGGCGTCTGTGAGCTGATGTATCAGAACCGAGTCGCTGCACTTTCCTCCAAGCGCGCTGGCTGCTCGGCATTGCGCTGGCTACTCTATTGATCTACTTTAAGAGGGCGGTGCCCAGAGATTAGATTACAGGTTGCAAACACTGTTTTTTAATAAGCTTCTTGTGCACTTTTACAATTATTAATGCCTCGTTTTAAATGTCAGGGCTCTCCAGACTCTACCAGTGAGGTGTGGAGCTACTTTGAGCTTGAATAACAGTGTAAAAAGCGATTTATCTGCAAGGGCAAAATATGCCCTAAAGCGCCCGTTGTAAAGAGTGCTGGGCAAAAAGCACACAATTACTGAATCTCAGAAAGCTACGGGAGAACGGAGGTGGGCTATTTAAGAAAGCTTAGCACTCTTTATGACATTTTACTACAGCAAAAGTCAATTTTACACCAGAGTTCTCCTTTCTTTGGAAGGTTCTCTACATTTATGGCTTCTTTACAAACCTGTCACTTTGGGAAACCAAAAGTGTTTTTTTTTTCTATGGCATTGCCCAAGAAACCCATTGCTATGTAGCATATTTATTTTGAAGAGTATATTACATGTTGGCGCCATTGCTGGGAGAGTGTAGAATATCTTGTGTTTCCTCTGATGTGACACATTTTTTCTAACCATTTTGCATTTGTGCTATTAGAGCTCAGCACGACTGGATGAGAACATTACAAAATGCAAAAGCACACCTCAGGCGACTCTGTTTGTGGCGTGCTTGCAGAAATGGCTTCTTTCGCATCACTCTCCCATACAGCTTCTCCTTGTGTAAAGTGCGCTGTATTGTTGACCGATGCACAGTGACACCATCTGCAGCAAGATGATGCTGCAGCTCTTTGGAGGTGGTCTGTGGATTGTCCTTGACTGTTCTCACCATTCTTCTTCTCTGCCTTTCTGATATTTTTCTTGGCCTGCCAGTTCTGGGCTTAACAAGAACTGTCCCTGTGGTCTTCCATTTCCTTACTATGTTCCTCACAGTGGAAACTGACAGGTTAAATCTCTGAGACAACTTTTTGTATCCTTCCCCTGAACAACTATGCTGAACAATCTTTGTTTTTAGATCATTTGAGAGTTGTTTTGATGAGCCCATGATGCCACTCTTCAGAGGAGATTCAAATAGGAGAACAACTTGCAATTGGCCACCTTAAATACCTTTTCTCATGATTTTCTCACCTTTTCTGTATTCAAATCAATACTTTTGCACCGGTCAAATTTTTGTTAAATAAACCTCATTTCAATCCTGAAATATTACTGTGTCCATCAATTATTAGATATATCAAACTGAAATGGCTGTTGCAAACACCCAAATATTTAGAACTAAAAATTATTAAGATTAATAGGGGTGCCCAAACTTTGAAGATGAAGGTATAGGACAGTTATATAGAAAGATGATTTGATTATAGGGACAAAAACGGATCAGTGAAGGCACTTTATGTCTGTTAGGGAAATGGCAATTATTTGAACTGTGCTATTAGGGCTTCAGTACCAGTATCTACTCTTCTGGGAGTTTTCCACTGGATGTGGGAACTTTACTTTGACAGGCATTCAACCATGAGAACATCTTATGTACCCTAACAGTCATATCTGTGCAAGATATAATGAAGTTCCATCATTCCCAAGAACGTACCTCTACCTTTCTTAACAGTGTGCATAAGTCTGATTGACATGACTTAACTTACAGTAATTTAACTTAACAGGCAGTCCAGCTAATTCCATCACTTGTTAGCCTGGACTGATTCACCACATTTTGGAGTAAACAGTTCGGTTCAGAGCTGAAATGTTTGTTCCTGAAAAGCATCCTGAGAGGCTGTGAAGCTCTCATCCACTTTTACAGTGTCCCTGACCAGAGCCCAGGTGCACCTTTCCTTCCTGAGACAGAGTGTGTGTGTGTGTGTGTGCTGGAGGAATGGAAAAAGAGAGCGAGCGGAGAGAGACCTGTCTGAAATGGAAGAGCCAGTATGTGGGCCTTCAGGAATGTTTGGAGCCGTCAGGATAATTGAGTGGATTTGGAACCAGGAAAGACCGACTTTGTTCCCGGGGAGCGGAGGAATGCGCCCTGGGACGTCTGCGGAGCACATTCCGGCCCGACTCAGCGGAAAGAAGACACACACAGAGCCCCTTAGATGGCTCAGGAGGACACATAAATACACATACTTACACAAACATGCATGCCAGCATCCTCAGGGAAGCGGCTGCAGCTCCCTGCCACCAAGGATTCAATAGAAAACCCAATATGGTTACTTTAGAGACATTGCATAAACATACCCTGCAGCTCCAGGGCATCCAGCCTTGCAGTGCTTGTGTATTGGGCAGTGCAGAAAGGGTGAGAGAGGCTTTGACTGGGCCTGAATGGGTGATACAGTGGCTTGCAAAAGTATTCATACCCCTTGTTTTGAAGTTTGGTGGGCGCACAGTTCTTCTTCAGTTGTTCAGTGGGGGGTGCGGGGGGTGCACGCAGTCCTTCAGTTGTTCACCGACGTGTGTTTCAGAACTTTCGAATCGAACAGTTCTTCGCGTCTGACACTCTGGCTGAAACTCCACCCTCTTTGACTAGGTCTGCCTAACAACAGAGCGATCTATATTCTGATTGGCTCAACGAGAGTACATTATAATATACAGCCGATGGATTGGCAAGCGTGAGAAATACCATGTGTGGCATGTGACAAAAATGCGAAAACGCAGTGTTCTCAAGTCTCACTCTTTGAGCGTGAGACTTGAGAACACTGCGCTCTCACATTTTGTCACCTTACAACCACAAACCTAGCAATAGACCAACACAAAGTATCACATAATTGCCAAGAGGGATGAAAATGATAGATGGTTTTTAATCAAATAAACAAAAAATCTGTTTACTCTAAGACCCCTAAAAAAATCCAGTAAAATTAATTACCTCAGAAGTGGCTTAATTATTTAATTTAGGACATTTTCACACCAGCATTGTTTGGTCCACAATTCTTTGGTCCACATTGTTTATTCCACAAATCTGGCCTTTAAAAAAACAATGGCAAGAACAAAACCATTGGAGAAAAAAGACATAAGAAGTGCCATTTGCAGTTTTCCACAAGCATCCCTGGAAGAAAACCTGTTGGCAGCTGCAAAAGATGTGGGACTGGGAAGGAGATTCACCTTCCAACAAGACAATGACCCTAAACATACAGCCAGAGCTACAGTGGAATGGTTTAGAATATTCATATATTAGAATGGTCACAGTCAAAGTCCTGATCAAAATCCCATTAAGCTTCTGTGGCAAGACATGAAAATTGCTGTTCACAGACGCTCTCCATCCAACCTGGCTGAGCTTGAACTGTTTTGCAAAGAAGAATGGGCAAAAATTTCAGTCTCTAGATGCGAAAAACTGGTAGAGATATTGCAGCAGTAATTGCAGTGAAAGGTGGCTCTACTAAGTATTGATATAGGGGGGCTGAATACTTTTTTGGGAAAAAAAGTTACACAACATTTTGCTGCTTTTTAAATTATTTTTATTTGATATAAACACTGGAACTTTGAGGAACACAGCTTTTGGAACTCTCAGCACTTCACTGTGCATGGGACAAGATCTTGTTATGGCCAAAAAATGTAAAAAAAGGTGTGAGATAGAGACAATTAAGTCGTGGTGACAGCTTAGTAAGGTATGGAAACAATATATAATAATTAAATAGTGGCCACAAGTTAGCAAAACATGGGAACAGCGTGAGATCTTTCATGTTAAGTCATGGCTTCAGTAACTCATGGCCTAAGGAGCTTCTAAAATAACACATAGTATACATAAATATACTGCTTGGCTACAATTTACTAAAGTGTGGTCATGCATTATGATCTCATTCCATAGCTTTATAGGTTGTGGCCACAAATTATTTTTATCCATACAGAATGTCAACTTACAGGCTCTGCACATAGCAACAGTTTGTTTTAATTTATGTGGAATATCACCAGTACGGTTCTGCACGCAGGTGTGTTCAGCAGGTGCATGCTAACAGTTACCTGGTAGACAGTTATATACTAAATTATTTATTTATTTAAAATGTGCACGTGCAGGCTTAGTATGCATATGTGCATGCATATGCAAAATCTCATTAACATGAGCTTGCATGTATGCACGTGCAGATGCATATTAAAGTGCAGGCAGAACTCTCAGCACTCTGTCACCAGCGCGCGCGCATGAACGCTTGCCGCTTTGCAGGGACGCGGCGTCGCGCATGGTCACGCGAGAGCCGTTGAGAACGGTGTGAGCGCGCGTGCGCAGGCTTGTCCAACGCGAGTTTGATGTCACGGCGGATCCGCGGCGAAGCAAAGCCGCGAGGCAGGAACAACAACAACATCAAAACCGAAACACAAGCGCGCGCTGCAGGGGCGCGTCTGACTGGCACGAGCGGTGCTGTTGCTGTGTATTGTGTGTATTATTGTGTGCTGAGCGCGCGCTGAGGTGTGCAGAACAGCAGAAGCATGCAGGCTGATTTCGGGAGGTTCACGCACGCGGTGATTCGTGCGGCGCCCGACTCGTTAGCGGCGCAGGCGCTGCGCTCCGGACCGGCGGAGCTGCAGGTGGACATGGAGGCGGTGCGGCGCGAGGAAGAGCAGTACGTGTCGGTGCTGGAGAAGACGCTCGGGCTGCGCGTGGTCCGGCTGGAGGCGGACGAGGAGCTGCCGGACTGCGTGTTCGTGGAGGACCCGGCGGTTGTGTGCGGGAACACGGCGCTCATTACGAGACCCGGGGCGCCCAGCCGGAGAAAAGAGGTGGGTGAGGTCAGTTGAGGTGAGGTGAGGTCAGGTGAGGTGAGACCCCCAATAAGTTGTAATAACACGCAGAACCACTAAACTATTAACTGGAAATTACAGCTGCAACTAATGCTCATTTCTGTCGATTATTTTTCCGATTAGTCGATTAGTCTATGTTTATTTCTGTCAACCTATCGTCCAATCCCACATCATAGCACAACCCGTCCCCTTAGCAATTTACAAAGTAATGATCCAAGAAACAAACATATAAAACCTATAAGCTTCATTGCTTAATCTAATGTATTTGTAATTTTAATTAACAAAAACAAATTAATGTTCATGTAATATTCAACATTACGCAAATATGCAAAGATACAGTACCAGTGAAAGGCTTGGAAACAGCTATTCTTCTTCAATGTATTTTCTTTGTTTTTATGTTGTTGTTTTTTTTTTACCTTGTAAAGTATTTAGTATTAAAGACATTAAAGCTATATAGAAACACGTGTAATTGTTTTTTAAACATAAGTGTTAAACAAACCAGGATATGTTTTATAGTCACTTTAGATTCTATAATTCAAAACAGTAGCCTCTGCCCCAGCACTGTGCTGCAAAACTGTTTAGCAGCAAAAATCTAAAAGTTATTAATTGTATGTAATATTTATTTTTAAGTTTATCACAGGTAGTATAATGGTTTGGGCTTTTTACATGGTCCCTTATTTTGACATGACATTATGACAGATGCATGCTGGAGTGTTTTGTGCACTGTGGTGAAGTTAACAACTTAAAACTTGGTCCACACTGAATTAAATAATAGTAGATGTTTGTAAACTTCATTGTCGATTATGTGTATTGATAGTTGCAGCTCTAACTGATATACTGTACAGTAATGCAGTTATGTATCTAAATAATTGAATTTAGGTTCCAATCAAATCCATGGCCACAGGTGTTTAAAACCAAGCACTTAGTCATGCAGACTGCTTTTACAAATATTAGTGAAAGAATGGGTCACTTTCAGGAGCTCAGTGAACTCCAGCGTGTTATCATAATTTGACAGGATGAAGCACCTGCGCAACAAGTTCAGTTGTGAAATTTCTCACTACTTAATATTCCATTTTCAACTGTCAGTGATATTATAACACAGTGAAAGAGGCTGGAAACAACAGCGACTCTGTGCTCTGTCAGTGTAAAATAACAGAGCGCGGTCAGCGGATGCTGAGGAGCACAGTGCACAAAGTTCACCATTTTTCTGCAGAGTCACTACATCACAACAGACCTCTGATAAATTGCATGTAGCTTCAGATTAATTCAAGGACAGTAGAGAAAAGTAGAGAGCTTAATCTAATGGAATTTCATGGCCAAGCAGCTTCATCCAAGTCTCACAACACCAAACGCCATGCAGGCAAACGGATAGTGTACATTTTAAAGCATTTATCATGATATTTTAACAGTGGCAAATATACAGGGGTTGGACAATGAAACTGAAACACCTGTCATTTTAGTGTGGGAGGTTTCATGGCTAAATTGGACCAGCCTGGTGGGAATATTGCAATGCACACAACATTATGTGTGACATACCAGAGTTCAAAAGAGGACAAATTGTTGGTGCGCATCTTGCTGGCGCATCTGTGACCCAGACAGCAAGTCTTTGTGATGCATCAAGAGCCACGGTATCCAGGGTAATGTCAGCATACCACCAAGAAGGACCAACCACATCCAACAGGATTAACTGTGGACGCTGTAAGAGGAAGCTGTCTGAAAGGGATGTTGGGGTGCTAACCCGGATTGCATCCAATAAAACATAAAACCACGGCTGCTCAAATCACGCAGAATTCAGTGTGCTCCTCAACTCTCCTGTTTCCACCAGAACTGTCCGTCACCACAATAAATTATTGTGGTCTAAAACCAGTTGTTACAGTTTCATTGTCCAAGCCCTGTAAATGACAACTCACATCCACATGTAAATAGTTAGCAAAAATGTAGAAAAAAAAAGTTTTTACATGTCCACTGGCATGAACCTACACTGCAAATATTCCACTCATACTGTACGGAGATAATGCTCCAAATATGGGCATTGGTGGAAAAACACTTTAATGCCAGTTAAAGTTAGTGGTGCATTAATAAGCAACTGGGCAGTTTATTGTTAGAATTTAGTCACATCTGAACTTCTCTTTAACTCTTTATCTAATATCCATCTTAATTTATTAGCAGGCAGCTCATTTTCATTCAAACAGAACAACCAAATGAGTAACAGCACCTGTGAGTGCGATTTTAGGCCTCTCTATCCAAAACAATATATAGTTTTTACAGACTTGGTCCAGGCCATTCCATTCATCTCAGTATTTAGTATCAATTATTTTCCATCTTAAGTTGAGATATAACTAAATTTGGAATAGGAGATAAAGCTTTTTGTCACCCTTTTTGTCATCAGGGGTGTCCAAACTTTTTTTGTTGGGGGCCCAGAAGGACTGCGCACTCTCTCCGCTTTTAGACTCTTTGGCCCGTTTTCCTGCACTATAACTGTGCACTCTCTCCGCTTTTAGACTCTTTGGCCCCTTTTTCTGCGCTATAACTGAGTCTAAAAGCGAAGAGAGTGCACAGTTATAGCAGGAAAACGGGCCAAAGAGTCTAAAAGCGGAGAGAGTGCACAGTTGTAGCGCAGAAAAACGGGCCAAAGAGTCTAAAAACGGAAAGGGTGCATTTCTAGCGCAGGAAAACGTGCCAAAGAGTCTAAAAGCGAAGAGAGTGCTCAGTTGTAGAGCAGAAAATCGGGCCAAAGAGTCTAAAAGTTGCCATAATTAAGGAGTTTAATATTAAGTGACATCATGAAATGAAACATCAATTTGAAAAATCTTAGTTTACACAACACTGTCAAAGATAAAGATAGTAAGTCAAGTAAAATGGTGTGCAAATGAAAGTAATCAGGAAAATATATTATTTAAAGGGGTATATTTCATTTGTTTTATTACAGAGTGTGGCCCGTGACTTCAAATATATTTCTTCTCCTGGCCCCCAACAAAAAAAGTTTGGACACCCCTGCTTTAAATGATTGTGCTTTAGTGAGTCATGTTTGGACTACAACTGTCTAAAGGACCTCTGTCAGATTTACACCTGCTTTTTCTTTTTTTCTCTTTAAAATTAGGTATTTATGTAACCAAATGTGGTTCTTCTAAGGCAGGCTGAAAATAGCTAAAATAGTATCATAATTTAGCAATAATTTTAGGCTGGCAACAAAAATCTACCACAAAACTAAAGTGTTGCATATTAGGGGAATGCATATAAATTGCAAACAATTACAAATAAATACAGTAAATAGCTAAACAAATACAAAATTGATAATTTGTTTTAAATAATACAATATGGCACAACCCTATTCTACTGCTCTGTTACTGCTTACTGATCAAAGAACCTTTGCACCGTATTGTTTGTAAATCATTTACCACCACAACTCAAAAACAGACAGTAAACATGGATGAACCTGTGAACCAACAACGATGCTCGATAGATTATGTGCTCATTGTACATTAAAGAAAACCTGAGAAAAAACTGTAACTAGTGTTAATACAGTACTGATATGTCTGGTTTTGTTTGGAGCCTGAACTTTGAAGTGTACAGGTATCCAACTTATTTTAGGAAATTCTAAACAGACTTCAAACTGCTGACAGTAGCACCTGGAAGGCATTACTGACCTAGGTTAAATCTCCTGATTATTAAGTGAACTATGGCATCTACTGATGTAAAATATGGGGGATTTTTGTCTTCCTATGAACCTAGAAAAACTAGTGTTTCTTTTTGTGACCTTGTTTGATCTATTTCACAGCTCATTGCACACAAACAGAATTCTTGTTTCCACTGTGTTACGGAAAGCCATTCATTATGCTCTAACAGGCCGGCATTGTTTGGTATAATGTTTGCAGTGCAGCCTATTTGCCTGGATGTTCTCCAAGTTCTGCTCCAGTTTAGAGTTGAACCAAAGTATACCCAGGAAGGTTTTATGTTGGGGTCGGACCGAGCATCAGGTTTAGAATAAAAATCCAAAATTATCTAAACAAAATTCTATTTGTATAAACTCTAGACCAACATAAATTTGTCTAAACCAACTCTAGACCAGCATAATTCTGTCTGAACCAGTTCTAGACCAGCAGAATTGTGTCAATCAAATCTAGACCAGCAGAAATGTGTCTAGACCAGCAGAATTGTGTCTAAACCAATTCTAGACCAGCAGAATTCTGTCTGAACCAACTCTAGGCCAGCATAATTCTGTCTGAACCAACTCTAGGCCAGCATAATTCTGTCTGAACCAACTCTAGGCCAGCATAATTCTGTCTGAACCAACTCTAGGCCAGCATAATTCTGTCTGAACCAACTCTAGGCCAGCATAATTCTGTCTGAACCAACTCTAGGCCAGCATAATTCTGTCTGAACCAACTCTTGACCAGCAGAATTCTGTCTGAACCAACTCTAGACCAGCAGAATTCTGTCTGAACCAACTCTAGACCAGCAGAATTTTGTCTAAATCAACTCTTGACCAGCAGAATTCTGTCTAAATCAAATCTAGACCAGCAAAAATTTGTCTAGACCAATTGTTGATCAGAAGAATTCTGTCTAAACCAGTTGTAGACAAGCAGAATTCTGTCTAAACCAACTCTAGACCAGCAAAATTTTGTCTAAATCAATTCTAGACCAGCAGAATTCTGTCTAAACCAACTCTAGACCATCAGAATTTTGTCTAGAACAGCTCTTGACCAGCAAAATTCTGTCTGAACCAACTCTAGACCAGCAGCATACTGTCTAGACCAACTCTAGACCAGCAGAATTCTGTCTGAACCAACTCTAGACAAGCATAATTATGTCTGAACCAACTGTAAATTCACTCTAAACGAGTTAAAGATCAATAGAATTCTGTCTTCACTAACTGTAGCCCAACAGAATTCTGTGTGGACTGATTTTAGACCAGCAGAATTCTGTCTAGACCAACTCTAGACCAGCAGAATTCTGTCTAGACCAACTCTAGACCAGCATAGTTCTGTCTGAACCAGTTCTAGACCAGCAGAAGTCTGTCTGAACCAGTTCTAGACCAGCAGAATTCTGTCTTCACCAACTGTAGCCTAACAGAATTCTGTCTGGACTGATTTTAGAGCTTGATTATATGAGTGGATGTTATCTAACTCCTTCCAATGACAGACTGTGCAGTGTGTGTGTGTGTGTGTGTGTGTATAAAAACTATAGTGAAGAAGAAATATGTATGTGTATGCATCTTGTGAGAAAAGAGAGTCTGATTTTTGTTACAAGATGAAAAAAAAACAGAGAAAGAATCAGAAAATTGAGAATATATATATTTTTTCATTTTTCCTGACATTCTCTTTTGGAAAAGGCAGAAATAAAAACTAAAAATTAAATTTCTTTGGAATCGATAAACATGACACTGACCACCTTCTGTATGTTTAAGTGTCTGAGCCACGGTTGAAGCTCATTTAATGATGTTTGTCATAAATGCTCAGGGACTAAATCCTGTTACATTAGCAGTTCCCAGGCATAGCCTTCATTACCAGGCGGATACTGTGGCATTACTTTCAGTTGATTTTCAGGGCGTTACACAAATATAATTTCAGATGCAAGTTCAGATTTGCCTCCTTCTTTTAGTCCTGCAGATAAAAACCAGTCAGGCTGGCTTCCCTCAGTTCTGAAGTACATAAATAACCTAATAATCTAAACATTTCTGTAGAACTTCTCATGAAGTGAAATTTTATACACTGCCCAACAGCTGTTTGGATGCAAGTTATGGCCCTGGAAATACTCAACTCAACTCAACTCAACTTTATTTATAGAACACTTTAAAAACAACAACAGCTGCAACAAAGTGCTGTACATAGCAAACTATAAGATAAAAAACAAAACACTAGAAACAATAAGACAAATTAAAATATAGGTATCAATAAAAATAAATTGCATTAGATAAATATATGAGCCAAGTAAAGTAAAAGTTAAACAAAATAAAATAATAAAAACAGAAAAAAATAAAATAAAAATAAATAAATAAGTAAAAAAAAACAAGAACATTTAAGTCTTAAATTAGGTTAAAAGCCAAGGAATAAAAATGAGTCTTTAGCCTGGTTTTAAACGTGGACAGTGACGGGGCTTGTCTGACATAAAGTGGTAGACCATTCCACAGTTTAGGAGCTGCAACTGAAAAAGCTCTATCCCCTCTAAGCTTGCGCTTTGACCTCGGCACCTCCAGGAGCAGCTGATCAGCTGACCTAAGGTACCGAGCAGGGGCGTGGGGGCAGAGCAGCTCAGTGAGGTAAGGTGGAGCAAGTCCATTTAAAGATTTAAAAGCAAATAAAAGAATACTGTAAAACTGTATGATTACTTACTAATTTAATCTGCATTATACCAAGTCCAAGTGTAGAGCGGTCATTAACGCTCTCCCTTCAGCTTCTATAGGTCTAAATTCTCTTGTCGGCTGCTAATGTTTACAGCCCCTCCCCTCCCCGGCAGAGATTAATGGGATTTAAACATCTCATTGACGGCAGCTAGAGATTAGCATAATCCTATTAGTTTTGTAGACTAAATCGTTTGAGTGGGATTACAGTGTTTCGGTGAGTGGATCAACTAAGAAATGACTGACTTTCTTTATTATTTTTTTATTTGTGTATAATACAGAGTATTTTTGATATAAACCAGCCATAACATTAAGTAAATTTGTTAAAGCATTTAGATGTTTGATTTTTTTTAATTCTGTCATTTTTAATTTGGAAACTTGGATTATATTATCTGTTGTCCTTCCTTTCAGCACTTGTGGAAGGTTCCTACAAGGGATGCATATTTGGCAACCAAAAAATATTCTTACTAAAATGGCAAAAAACAAATGTGCCAAAAGAAATGATTTAAAGTCATATTGAAAGGACCTGTTTAATGTTAGGAATTTTACATGGATACATTTATGATTGTAATGGCACCGCTGAGGTAGCTATCTAGATTAATGTAACTAGAATTGCAAAGCAAAATCAAGTTTATTTGTACAGTACATTTCATACTCAATGCGAGGTGCTTTACATAAACAGGGATGAAATACAAACACCTATTAAAAGCAAACAAGTATTCAAACATCATTCAAAATTAAATCTAATAAAATTAATCATTAAAAAGAGAGATATTGTAACATACAGTATAATCCACTGTCAACTGGTTCCAATTAAAAGCAGCACAGTTGCTTAACAATGACTCTCCATCTTCAGTCTTTACCTTAAGGAGAGCTAACTGACTCTTTTTTTTTTCTCATATTAGATAAATATGCTGGTTCTAATGATTTGAGAGTTTTCTCATCTTATATTGCTGCATCATATCAGAAAAATATGTTGGTCCTAATGATCTGATTTTCATGGCTCATAATGGCTTAATGAGTCGACTCAACCCAAAGCAAGCACCAGTTTTTTAACAGGTAAACCTAGTTTTGAACCATTTCTTTGTCATTTATAGTTACATTTTTAGTAGGGGAAAAATAATCAATTATAAACGTTTTTTTTAGGCCATAATCGCCCAGCACTACGTGACCGCTACTCGACTCAAGCAAGACTCTCATGATTTTATTTCTACACTGTAAATTTGTCTCAGACAGTGAAGTCACTTGAAAATCATTTGGTGTAAGGTTGGCATAAGGTGATAGAATGCTGATTTGGTAATGGCTAAAAAGCATGGCTGAAATAAATGTATCATTACAATAGCACTACTGAAATAAGTGTATTGTACTTGTTGGGATGAGTACTGTTTTTTTTAGAATGGGGACTTCAGAGATTGAGCAATCTGCTCTGCTAAGCATAAACCTATCAGAAGCCCTGAGATCTTAAATAGATAAATAATAGAAGTGAAACTCAGTATGCTGTGATTGGATCTTCAGAATTCATGCATGCAGTATGACTGGCTTGTTGACAGCATTGGCTGAGTGAAGCAGAATTATGAGGGGGGACAGTAAGTGAAAGTAGGATGTGTTATTATCTTTTGTAATGGTTCTGCCGTCTCTGGTTTCTCCTGAAATACGGTTGAGTTTGAGTTTAATAACGAATGCAGGCGGCCGTCACCCTGGAACGCTACTTTTGAACAAATTGCGGCGCAATTCTGTATTTAAACGCTACTCAGAAATATGTAGGTCAGAAATATGTAGGTCACGATGTGCCCGTCAGCGCTGAGGTTCTGAGTCCCGGAGCGAGTCGGTCCAGAAGTATGGTCAGGAAATGGCTCCTGTCTTCGTCTCTTCCAGAAGAGTGAGAGAGAGTGAAGACAGAGATGCACCTGGCCGGACTCGAGTCTGCGTCTGCACAGCGTCCTGCAGACTGCAGACTGCCCTGGAGCACAGCGGTTCACTCTCAGCATCTCGTCTCGGAGAGCATCAGCCAGCAGTGTCTGGATTCAATGCAGGCCATGTGCTGAAATTTCAACCCCCAAAATCAAGACTTTGATCAGATTCCTTGGCTTTTTTTTGTTTCTGTAAATCAGAAGGCTTCTTTTTTTGTCTGTTTTTTTTTTTTTAGAAAAAAAGAGTTGAAAATGTGGAGCCAGAAAGCTGAAATATTTGCTATTCCTGTCAGTTAATGCAAGTTAAGTCATGTGATGAATCCGAAAACGCTTAATGCACGGGTGTCCAAACTACGAGGTATTTTAGAAATAGAATGAAAGTTGGCCCGCTGTTAAGCAGGTTTTTATAATGTGAGATTCAAAGTTTGAATGCTAGGTGTCAGAAACAGGGCCAAAGAGTCAAAAAGCGGAGAGAGTGTGCATTTCTAGCGCAGAAAAACGGGCCAAAGAGTCTAAAAGCGGAGAGGGTGCGCATTTCTAGCTCAGAAAAAACGGGGCAAAGAGTCTAAAAGCGGAGAGGGTACTCATTTCTAGCACAGAAAAACGGGCCAAAGAGTCTAAAAGCGGAGAGGGTGCACATTTCTAGCGCAGAAAAAAGGGGCAAAGAGTCTAAAAGCGGAGAGGGTGCGCATTTCTAGCGCAGAAAAACGGGCCAAAGAGTCTAAAAGCGTAGAGGGTGCGCATTTCTAGCGCAGAAAAAAGGGGCAAAGAGTCTAAAAGCGGAGAGAGTGCACATTTCTAGCGCAGAAAAACGGGGCAAAGAGTCTAAAAGCGGAGAGGCTGCACATTTCTAGCGCAGAAAAAAAGGGCAAAGAATCTAAAAGCGGAGAGAGTGCGCATTTCTAGCGCAGAAAAAGGGACCAAAGAGTTTAAAAGCGGAGAGTGCGCGCATTTCTAGCGCAGAAAAACGGGCCAAAGAGTCTAAAAGTTTAATATTAAGAGACATCATGAAGTGAAACATGAATTTGAAAAATCTTAGTTTACAAAACACTGTCAAAGATAAAGATAGTAAGTCAAGTAAAATGGTGTGTAAATGAAATAATCAGGAAAAAAGTATTATTTAAATTGGTCACGAGCGTGGCCCGTGACTTCAAATATATTTCTCCTTCTGGCCCCCAGCAAAAAAAGTTTGGGCACCCCTGCCTTAATGCATTCCTTTTATTAAAGGGGACAACTGTCACCTTTATGCAAATAAGCTGTTGCTGAGCACTTTTCCTCAACGCATGCCGCAATGCCGGACCTTTCAGCCCGCCTTGTGGGCGTGTCCATGACATTTATGCATGTAAATGATACTACAGAAGTAGGCAATCATAAGTTTAACATTTTAAGATTTTAAATCAACCTCATTGTAATTTATAGTTCTATAAATCCATATTCTGCCTTTTTCAGTTTCTCTTCTGTAGCTAAATGGCACCTGTTCTGTGTGTGAGGCTTGTGTGTTTGTAGTCACAGCCTGCTGTTCCCTGATTGGCTGGACACAGAGACGCAAAGACGCTGATACGTGCACGTGTTAGTATAAACACGCACTTTTTTCTTTAGGCCATTTCTGACACAAATTCTGCGTTTCCTATTTTAAACAGAAAGAGATTTAGTGACATTAAATCAGTGTACTGGAGCTTTCACTTTTCATTGTGGCATGTTTTCCTCACATCAGTGTTTTTTAAAAGCATGTTGTGAGTATTGCATTTTAAGGGGGCATTTATATATTTGCACAGTAGTGTTTGCTATTCAATTTGGCACCAATTCCTCTCTATGCCAGTGTCACAGTAGTGCTGAGAATGTACTCTGAATATGCAGTTGAAATGACTTGACTGTTAGCGGATGTCCTTTGCCGTTAGCTTTGTGCAGCTGTCAGTATGAGTGTATGCTGCAGTATTGACGTGTCTAAGTACTCCAACTCTGAGCTCAGTGCAGTGAGAGCAATAGGCTGTGACAAAACTGAACACTTAACCATCCCCCACACACACACATATATATATATATACACACACACACACACACACACACACACACACACACACCAGTGAGTTGCCAGATTGATTTTGCCCAGCTTGTTCTCTTGTCTTTATTCCAATTCATGCTACCAAACTTGTGACTGTAGAACAATGCAGCCACTGTGACTGGCTAACACTGAGTTGGAGAGCAGTAAGTTAGATTAATATACGCAATGCTAACTGCTAAGCGCTACAGGGGTGTTTTTCCGCATGTTTAATGAGTTCTGGATTAGTGCTGGATGGTATGACCAAAAATGTGTATCACAGTATTTTTCAAGATTTTTTTTTGTATTACTGGACTTTTATATAGGTTTGTGACTTACTGTATTGTTAGAAGTACATATAATATCTAAAATTAATATTGTGTTTACTTGGTCCCACAAAATTACACAATATATGAAGAAATCAGACTTCATTAGCAGAAAAGCAGCTGAAGAATATAAAAAAATAAACCTTAAAAAGAGATAGGCCAATTATTATAAAACTAAATATTTTAATAAATGGTTCAAGCCATTAGAGGCATTACAGTTTAAAAAAAAACAGCCAATTATTATCAAGCTACAGTTTTATTATATTTAAACAGGTCTTTAATTACTGCTCACCTCGTATCCAGAGTTTTAGGATTCAGAGTTTTATCACTTGCTAAATAAATTATTTTGTACTCTTTCTGGGCTCGTCTGGGGGGATTAAGTGCTGTTCTCAGGGAGGATGGAGCGAGGCTAATGTGAACCTACGTCGTAGCCTACGCGTATCCAGCGAGTGTGTGCTACTCAGTGGAGTGTGTTTATACTTCTGCGTGCGTGTATCAGTGACTTTGCGTCACTCTGCAGTTTAAGGTTAGTGTGCAGTGTGTTAGCTTGTTATGCTAACTGGCTAGCGTTATCTAGCGAGCTGTCCCAGCATGCTTCTTTTGGTTGTTTTTGTTCTACACAGCGATCCACAGCGCATCTAGCTTTATGGCAGTGTGAGAAAAATGCATAACAGTTCTAAATTGCCCTGCGGTAGACCATATGAACCAGTATACCACCCAGCATTACTCTGGAATGATTCGGACTGGTATGATTGTCACTTTTCAGCCGTGTTTTTCAGCTGTGTTTACTGTATTAGGACTAAACCCAAAACTCACTGAGCATTAAAATGTTAGACCACATACAATCAGTGTATTCATGATTGAAGATGACTGAGCATAATCCATATGTAAATCTGATAAATGACAATATATAGATTTCATGTAAATGGCATGCATTAGAATGTGTAAGCATGGTAAAAATACTAAAAACTATAAATGCTGCAAGTTTTAGATAGTTTAAGCAGGTCTTGATGGTCAGAGTGTTTAAAAAACTGGTAATCCTGTGTAAAACATACATGCTGGTTATTTAGCTCATTGTAATATTTGTTGAATTTGTTTTTGGTAGGGATGCACAAATACCATTTGTTTCATTGGCTGTTTTTTTAGCACTCTGAGCAGGGTTAATACAAGTCTCTATTTTGGTTGTAATGAGCTTTCTATTGTTGTTTGCTCTTCAGTCTGCTAAGGATACTGCATTTACAATAAGCATTTACTGATTTATCACTCTTTTATCTATTACTCGTAATTAAAGTTGTAATATTACAAGAATAAAGACATAGTATTTTGAGGAAAAGTTTAAGAATGGAGCATGATTATAGGGACGAGCATTTTCCACTCATGATCTGTTACAGGGCTGCTGTGATTATAATCAGTTATTTACATTTATAACCTGCTGATTATCAATGCTCTATTGTTACAGATAAATAATACAGTGTCCAGATTTTGCCAGAATTGATAGAATTTAGATTATATACCATACTCTGTGAGGTGTATTCATTTGTGTTACAGCTTTTTAGAAATTAATGGCTGTGTTGCCTTATTTTCAGAGTACAATAAATTTAAACAGCTATACAAGCTGTACATTGTTTAATTTCTATATACTTGTCCCATCAAAATATATGATAAAATACTCCACTGATTTTTAGAAGATACTGTATTTATATACATGATCATATATCAGATGTCTGTCTGGGAATCCAGGAAACTGTCGTCCCTTTATTAGTATATAAAGGCTGCAGCACTTTTATTCAGTTCAGCTTTTATTAAAACACTGTCTGAGGAAGCTCTGGGAGGGCTGTGCAGGTTGTTAGGTCTGAAGCTGTTCCTGTTTAAATGCCGGTTTAGACACTGTTTTTATTGTACTGAGAACACTTTTCAGTCAGGCTTCTGTAAGCCAGAATTAACATTATCTGCAGACCAAACAACTGTTCCATGCCAACAGTTTTAGTGCTGTTAATTAACTACCTGGCTAATTCTGACCTGTAGTTAGAGCCATACATTTTTAGAGCCATATTTGTTTTCTTTGTTTTAAGTATTTTTGTAATATTTGTGTTATTTCATGTAGGTAATCCTAATGTCAGTGTAATTGAACAGTAATTTTAATACGGGACTCTTATTTTGATAGTGTGCAAAAAAGATGCTCTTGAGCTGGTAGAGCACTAGCTGAGTGAGTGAAGGATTAGAGAGCACGGATTCACACTGTTTTTTGAATGTGCTTACTGTATTTGGAATTATTGGAAGGAAACTGTAAAAAGAGGATTATGGATTAGCATTTTTCTTATATAAAGATTTTTTTTTTGTTAAACTCACAGTTTCACGCGTCCATTACTTTTCTAAGTGTTCTTAAATCCTGAATAACACAGATACTTGATCTGCTGCCATAACACCCAACACCTGTTGTTCACTTTTACTAATAGAAGAAATAACTGGACTGGCTTATTCTGGTTGGTTAGTTCCACAGTTTACCCTGAACCCCCAGCAGCTTCAGTCTGCGGCTGACTGAGAAAACTTCAGCTGTTTGTCTACAAAAAAAAAAAAAGTCAATTATCTGAAGAGTTTTCATTTTGGAAAAGCAGACAGGCAAAGTGGCTACATGTAATATTTGTAAATTAAGCATCCGAGGGGTGAACAGATTAACACCAGCAGTTTGTTAGCCTAGCTAGCTAGCACTGAACCGACAGCTGCATTCTGGTGTTGTGAGGGTATTAACTGCAGACTGGCGTAAACTATAGTCATAATCCACATATTTAATTAAACAACAGGGTCTAAAAACACTAACCAGCACAAACACACCCATCTGCTGTTAAAAACAGTGATTCATTTAGTTGGGAAATACAGTTAGCATGGCCAGTTAGCCATTAGCCATCTCCACTAATATCTGCAGTCTGTTAGCCTAGCTAGCATTGAGTCAGCAGCTGTAATCCGGCATTGTGAATGTAATAAGTAACTATCTTAAAAAAACTACAGCCATAATCCACATCGAATATCAAACCACAGATCCAACCCTAATTCTAACCAGCACTAACAAATTAATCTGTTATTAAAAAAAAACAGTGATCATTTTAGCTAGGAAATGCAGTTAGCTTTGCCGGTTGAATTGTTTAGGTTAATACAGTAGCTTCATGTGGTATTTAGCACAATATCATTGTAATTTCTACAGCATTATTGTTTATTGTTTCCTAAAAATGTTTTTTTTTTCATCATTTATTCATATAACCGAGTGGAAATGTTGTGCCTGAATATCTCTATTAATTTTCTTGGAGAAAATTTGAATAGTAGACTGACAGGGTTGAAAAATAGTGGGGAGGAGGGTTAAATTAAAAAATATTTAAAATTAATCTATTTTTTGGGATACATATACATAAATAATAGCAGTTTTTTTGTCTGGTGTAAAAATAAAAAGATGGTCAGTGGGGACATGCTTATATGTTTGCTGCCTGCTAGTTATAAAAAAAAATAACAATAATATAATAAAAAAAACTCAATTCTATTTAATGATGAGTTTTTTTGGTGACCAGATGTGTTGGTGTTCTGGCAGAATGAACACCAAATTGTGCTTACACCAAGTTAGAATTACTTGATGATGTGTGTGTGTGTGTGTGTGTGCGAGCATGTGTGTGTTGTGGTTAAGCACTCAGCTAGGTACCACCTAGCTACCTAACTGTTATGATAGCACAGCATTAGTCTCTTATGTGGAAGAAAGATGGAAATTGAAGTCCGAAAGAGATGCTGGGTGAGGCTAACGCAGCGCAAACAGTGCTAAAGGTGCAGTACTCTGCTAATGGCGATGCTAACTGGGCAGTAGTTAAGCTGGATGCATGCAATGCTAACACGAGGTAAATTAGCAGTGGTCAAAACTATCCCTCAGCTAAAGACGAGTTCCTTCTGGTAGCTGGTGTCAAATTGTTTAAGTTGTGGGATGAATTACCTGGTTTACCAGCAAAAAGTCCTGTAGTTTTCCTCCAGTTTGTGGATCAGAGCTGCTAAATGCTCCTTCTCCAGCACTCGCTGACCGTGAGCGATTGCTTTGGTATTTCCAGATCCTGTGGCCGAACCTAGTCATCCGATTTTGGATCGCACTAGAAACAATGGCTGGTGAAAGGACTCACTACCTGAACGTCATGCTGATGTTGTTTTAGCCTTGCTGACTTCTGTAGCCTGAGGTATTTTCCAAATGGGTTTCCATGCTGTCGTTTATTAAGTGCCATATACGAGTTTGGCCACCATTGCTGACCTGAGGATGATGAGTCAGAATCGGAATGTTTTATTTCCCAAGAACAAGACGTACAGAAATTCCTGATGGTGCAGATAATAAAAGTATTTGTGGCCAAAATACTATTTGCTTCACATCACTGTGTGTTGTTTGTTGGGTTGGAGCACCAGTCTGGACTGTGTGGAGGTTCCTGCGGATCACTTTGAAAATCACTGGTTTATGGAACATTCACATACTGTAAAACTACTTACACTTTCCTAAGCTGCATTTTTATGAAACAGATATTCTGTATAATTGCTCCAAAGATCCTTGTTTGGTGCTATTATTTTCTGGAACAGTGTTTTTCAATCCAGATCCTGGCACCTCCTTGCCCTTTGAATGTATTGCTTTCTATTCTTTTGATGCAACTAATCAGCTCATTATCAAGCCCTTTGAGAGCTGCAGTGGGTGTGTTACAGCAGGCAACCTTCTAAAACATACTGGACATGGGACCAGGATTTAAGAACTCTGCTTTACAATATATGACCCAGTAGTACATCCTTCAAAATGGGTTTGATTAACTTAATCAATGTTTAAGAGTGTTTGCACATCTGCACTTTTTTGTCCGGTTAACCAGCTAAACCAGGTTGGTTTTCATTCTTGGTGTGATTTCCAATCCAAACCAAAACCAATATTAAATCAAACTTATCCAAACCAATATTAAACCAAACTAATCAAAAGGAAATCAGAGCCAAAGCAAACCAATACCGGACCAAACTAATCCCAACCAAAACAATATCAAGCCTAAGTAATCCAAACCAACATCAAACCAAACTAATCCAAACCAAAACCAGCATCAAACCAAACTAATCCAAACCAACATCAAACCAAACTAATCCAAACCAAAACCAACATCAAACCAAACTAATCCAAACCAAAACCAGCATCAAACCAAACTAATCCAAACCAACATCAAACCAAACTAATCCAAACCAAAACCAGCATCAAACCAAACTAATCCAAAACAAAATCAAACCAAACTAATCCAAAGCAAATCAGAACCAAAGCAAACTAATCCCTAACAACACCAATACGAAACCAAACTTATCACAATCAATGCCAAACCAAACTAATTCAAACCAAAGTAATCCAAACTAATATCAAACCAAACCAATCAAAACCAATATCAAACCAAAGCAAACAATACCAAATTATAACTAATCCAAAGCAAATCAGAGCCAACCCAAACTAAAACCTAATAAAATAAAATACCAAGGCAAACCAAATCCAAACCTAACCAAGGGGAAAATGCTTCAAAATCATTAACTGAGCAATTTAAGCAAATTAACAATAGGTGTAAAAATACATTACGGTTCTTTGCCTGGTAAAATAGTTATTTTGTTTTATGTGGTTATTTGACAAACCTTTGAAGAAAGTGTTTCACTAAAGTTTAGAGCTCAGGACCTCTTTTATTTCAGTATAGGAATGGTCATTGTGTGAGATGTTGACTGGTCTTGTTGCTCATTGGTTCTCCTACTGTTGTCAAGCCTCTTCTGGCTCCTATAAGCGCTATGTTCCTGACCTGAGGTCAGTTTATATTGTAATTCTTTGGAGAAAGCTGGAGGTTTAGACTCGGCACTTCTGAAAAAGTCTGTGGATCACATCCAGTCCGATTGCATCATGTTGTCGGCATTCTTCTGGCTGGTGCGCAGCGTCTTGGATATTCTGAGCGGAACTCCGGTGACCTTTACGGAGCAGACTCAGGAAGCGCTTGTGTATATTAGGTCCAAATTCCCTCCTTCAGGAATGTCTCGGCCAGTGGTTCTTCCACTCACCCACTCAGCAGACATACTGATGTCATTCTGGAGCTGGGAATGTGTTTTTGGATTAGTTGAAATAGTCAGTTGGAGAAGTGATTATAGAGGTAAAGTCAAAACAAAAAATATTTTAGGGACATTTTACTAAAGTTTGTTGCTAGATCCAGCACTGGAACTTCAAGGCTAATTTAGCTAAGAAATAATCAAAGCTAATGTACACAAATTAGCATGGTACTAACCAAACTAACCATGTACTCAGCAATGCTTTTCTAATCATGAATTTACTTAGCAGTGCTGTTACAGTCATAAATATACCTTAGGTGTTCTATTCTAATTATGATTTTACTTTAACAGTGCGATTCCAGTCATAAATATACCTCAGTACTTCTATTCTAATTATGAATTTACTTTAGCAGTGCTGTTCCAGTTATTAATATACCTCCGTACTTCTATTCTAATTATGAATTTACTTTAGCAGTGCTGTTCCAGTCATCAGTTTATGTTACTATCCTCGCCCTGTACAGCTAGTATTTTGTCAGTTTGTAAAAAAACACTGAAATTAAAGAAAACACTAAAATATATTACTTAAAATAGTCCTTGTTTGGCCATATTAGGAAAAAAGACAGAATAACTTAAACCAAACACAGAAAGTGTATTTTTGCAATTATACACTGAAAGATATTCAGTGCATCCCTATTATACATATGTGCAGGATTAATAATTATAAAATAGTGACAGTTTAGAAAGATTTTTTAGTTGGGAACTACTTTTTGTCACTACTTTTCACATATGTCCCATGTATTTTTAAGAACAGGGGATTGAAACTTTATGTAATTCATTTTCCATCGCTGTAAACAAATCTGAGATCCTTTATTTTTTTCCGAATTTAAAAAATCCATTTTAATCTTTAATAGACTTAAAACGTAAGTGTTTTCTGTTACCCATTAACTTTAATTAAATAGTGACTTCAACATAGGATATATGGATACAAGAAATATGATTGGGTACTCAGCATGTGGGATATTGGGAAAAACAACTGACATTGCGGTTCATATTGTTTCTACATTATATATTGCAATATTAATTAATAAATACAAGGATTTTCACCAGATTTCACCAGAAGTCACCAATCTAAAATGTGAAGATAATAATGTGCACTGTGTATTAGGACTATAAGATACATCGATATGAGTTTTCTCGATAAACACCTAGAAAGAGCTGTGATGAGTACTGTTGTTCAAAATATTAATGCAAAAATGATCCACATGCAGCATCAGAGGGAGACTGTTCTCATCTTCCATAACTAGGCTGGAGGTAGAGTGATGAGTGCAGACTTTAGGATCTTAATTTATCCTGTTTCATTTCAGTATTTGGATATCAAACACATTTTTGTCTAAATCATACTATTACCTATTTTATATCCAATATTAAACAAAAAAACCCAGTGGGAATAACTAACGTATATTTCTCTGGTAGATATTTTTTTAAAGAAATTAAGCAGTAAAGTAAGTTTTGCGATGTGTTTTATGATGTTTTGCCTTAATTTAGCATGGATAATATTAGATAATGCAGTGTTATACTGAGTTAGAAAGCAGAGACACAGGTCTATTAGAGATTGCTCAACATCCCCGCTCGGTTTCAGACGTGTGTGTGATGATTTAGGACAGCAGCCTGCATGCTTTAGCCCAGTTGGGCCTCTGGAATAGAATTCCCAGCCACTTTTGCATAACTGGCTGGGAATTCTGCAGGCCGCTCGAGACGTTTGGATGTTTTTTCCTCGGCGTGGCGGAGGATCTTGCCTCAGATCAGCCAGAGCGCCCCTTTTTGTTTTGACTGTCTAAGTGTTGAGGCTGCTGGTTGGGGCTTCTGGCCCGGTTCTGGAAGACATCCTGTGCGGAAGTGACCCCGGTTTCCTCCTGAGCTCCTGGTGTGAGTGTATGTGTGTGTGAGAGAGAGAGTGAGTGAGTGTGTGTGTGTGTGTTAGAGAGAGTGTGTGTGTGAGTGAAAGCGAGAGTGTGTTTACCCGGACGGCGGAGCGGCCGTTCCCACTGTCTGTTCTACATTCCTGCTCTTTAACCTTCCTCACCCAGACCAGGGCCAGGACTGCTTTATTTAGTCCAGACTATACAGAAAAGTGTGTGTCTCTGTGTGTGTGTGCTCTGCAGATATGGTGGAGAATTCTGAATTCAATTGTGTAAAAAAGGATACGTGTCCAGCAGAACGTTGTAGAGTGAAAGGTAATGCCTCAGACAAATATTACTTCACTTCAGTGATCACTCATTCTCTCTCTTTTTCTGTCTTAAAGTTGCCCAACCTTTGCAAGACAATGTTTCCCCCTTAATACGAATGTTTATTTTGGCTGTCCTCGGTGCCTAACCTTAATTTCTCTAATTATCTTCATAATAAGAGTCTCATAGCTTGATATTTGAATTCGACACAGACATGACAAGAGTGATGGAACAGGAACTTATGTTCCATGAAGTTGTGGTGTCCCATAACTTTTGTCATGCCAATATTGGAGGTAGAAACACTGTTGGGCCTCCTGCATTGAACGTAGTTGTTATTTTGACAGCAGTTGCTTGTCTGGAGACATGGACAATACTAGCCAGATGCCGTTGGTCACGATTTTTACCACCCATCTATCATCTATACATTTACCCTCTTAAACCCATCCACCATCCACTCACTGTCCATCCATGTACTCATCTACCCTCCAGTCCATAAACTCATTGATTCATCCACCCATCCATCCAAACATCTACCCCTCTACCCATCCACCATCTACTCACCGTCTATTCATTTACGCATCCACCTTCCAAACCATCTACTCATTAATTTATTCACGTATCCATCCACACATCTACACATTCAATAGTTTTACTTACTGTCCATCCATGTACCCATCCAGCATCCCGTCCATTAACTCATTCATTCATCCACCAATCCATCCACACATGCACCCTTCTACCCATCCACCATTTACTCACTGTCTATCCATTTACTCGTCCACCCACCAAACCATCTACTCATTAATTTATTACATATCCATCCACACATCTACACACTCAATATTTTTACTTACTGTCCATCCATGTACCCATCCACCCACCAGTCCATAAACTCATTGATTCATCCACCCATCCATCTACACATCTAACTATCCTTCCATTTACTCATCGTCCATCCATGTACTCATCCACTCTCCAGTCCATAAACTCCTTAATTTATCCACCCATCCATCTACACATCTACCCTTCTACTCATCTACCATCTACTCACTGTCTATCCATGTACTCATCCACGCTCCAGTTCATAAACTCATTCATTCATCCACCCATCCATTTACACATCTACCCTTCTTAACCCATCCGCCATCTACTCTACTACTGTCTATCGATGTACTCATCCACCCTTCAAACCATCGTCTCATTTATTTATCCATACATTTGTCCACCAATCATCTCTTTTAACTATTCAGTATCTTACTGTCTATCTACGCATCCATCCATCCATTTATATTCCAAGTACCCACCCATCTATGAATCCATCCATCCACCTTCATTCATCTGCTTATCCATCTTTGGAACAAAATATTAATTATGCTATATTGCTTTGTTTTTGTTTGCAATTCATCCATCCACCCCCTTTTCTGCCTATCCGGTATCTACCGGTATCTTATTGTATTGTTAATCTACGCATCCACTCATTTTCTCATCTGCTCATTTACTTTCATACCCATCCATTCATTTACACATCTGTCTACCTAACCATATGTTAACCCAGCTATCTATCTATTCATTCATCTACCTATTTATCCATCTACCCACCCATTCATCGATCTATCCATCCACCTATTCACTAGAGGTGTGCCAAAAAATCGATTCACATAAGAATCTTGATTCTCATTTACTACGATTCAGAATCGATTTAAAATGTCCCAAAATCGATTCTGAGGGGCGGGTTTTAGACTGATTTTGGGCTGGGTATTTTTGTTGGACCTGGCAACCCTGGGGATAGCGCTTGTCCTTTCAAACGGAGATCTTCCAGACACACACAGAGCGTAGGTGTTTGAGAATTACCGGTAAGATGGCAGAACAAGCACTATATTACCTTAGATTAACGTGTAGTTTCAATGTTTTATGGCAGAATGCTTCATAACAAGCATAAAAAAGATCGCTAGTAGTTAGTTTCAGTAACTGTTAGCTAGCTAACTAGCTAACTTTCCAGTTCCACCTTAAATAACGCTACAGGTGGCAGCGGGCTGCAGCATTTAAGGCGGAACGGAAAAATACAATAAGCTAATCAGAGCTAATTTCAGCTCCTCATCACAGAGGAATTAAGGAATGGACCATATGAATTAATTTCTCCACCTCCTGCCCCCCTTCTGAAGAAATACAACGACCTTAAATTAACTAGTTAATCAGCAGCTGCTCCTGAACTTTAGCGCTCCACTGCTATCATCACATCAGCCCAGCAGCGTCACCTACACACCACCGCTAGTAGCCTGGTAATAAAGCAGTGTTATTTATTATTTATTTATTGTTCATTAACGTCATTGTGATATCCCAGTGATTCCTCTGTCACTGAGGACCCACATTCCTGCACATTTTATTGTTTTTGTAACACATTACCTGCTCCAGGACCAGTGTATATTATGGAGGGTTTTTTTTCAATAAGATTCATAAGCCAGAAGCAGAAATTTTTATAATTCAAATCGTTTTGAATCAAAAATCGATTTTGAATCGAATCGTGGCCCCCAAAATCGGAATCGAATCGAATCGTGAGATAGTAAACGATTCCCACCCCTACTATTCACCCTACACATCCAGCAACAAATTATACCCAAAGTTCATTGGGTACATCCATACCCAATGCTCAATGCCTAACCCTTTTTTTTAATTACCTTCATAATAAGCGTTTTCTTTTGGCCTTTGACTCACTATAAGGGTTGGACTCCAAGACAGTATGTGTTTGGATACTGCAATCAATTTGCCTAGCTGGATGTTTGAAGTCTTTTAACTATTCAGTATCAGTCTATCTGTCCATCTACGCATCCATCCATCCATTGATATTCCACGAATCTATGAATCCATGTATCCACCCTTACTTACCTACCCATCTGTGAACCCAGCTATCCATCCAGCTATTCACTTATCTACCTACCCATTCATCCATCTATCTATCCACCCATCCACCCATTCAGTCTACACATCCAGCTACAATTCATACCGGGAGTTCAGTGGGTACAGCCATGCCCCCAACACGCAGGCATACACATGGGGAATGTGGCATGTCCAGTGCGTCTGAGCATCTGCTGCACTGTGCCTTTTAGTCTCAGAGTATGTGTCTGTTTGTGTGTGTGTGTGTGTGTGTGTGTGTGTGTGTGTGTGTGTGTGTGTGTGTGTGTGTGTGTGTGTGTGTGTGTGTGTGTGTGTGTGTGTGTGTGTGTGTGTGTAGGTCACATACCACACAGCTGCACAGCTGTGACAGGCTGAGGCGTGATCCAGCAGCCAACTGTTAACCAACACACACAGGTCACAGAGTTCAGCAGTGCAGGGAGTCTCTGCAGGAGGCTCTCTCTCGTTTTCTCTCATTGGTCCAGGACATTTTTTTCAATCGCTGCAAGCAAAGTCCAGTTCTGATACTTACTTACATAACCGCTGTGGGCAGTGTTGATTGCATGGGCACCAGTATGTGGTGCAGCACTGCTGCACTGTGTGTTTGGATGTGTTTTTTCCATGATGTCATTAAACAGCACTGTTAACAGTTCTGTAGCCTTTCTGTTAAATTTAGTCCAGATGGAATATTTTTTGTTGTCTTGATGCATGTGTCACTAGGGGTGGGACAACATATTAATATCGTGATATATCATATCTTTTTTATTTGTGATTTGACATTATTAATATGTCTTGTGAAATAGGGGTGTGCCATATCGTATCATAGTCAATTTTAATAATAACATTTTTGAATATGGTGAACAATATTATACCCAAATATATCGTACCATTTTACCCACCGCTAATTATCAAATCAGGGTACTACTTTTTTTACTGTTGTTTAGCAAAACAAAATTCACACTGTTCTAATTTTCCATTATATACCTACTAGAGTCCAGTATCATTTATTTTACTTTAATCCTAGATAAATGGAGATATTTTACATTATTAGTATCATGACATTCTGGATTATTGACTTTTATTTTTTTTTTATTTGAATATCTCAGTTAGGGGTGTGCCGTATCAAATCTTGAATTTTTTTTTTTATTCAGTGTTTCTTGTAATATCGCCAATAGTATCATTATTGAAAAAATACCATGAAATATTGTGATATTATTTTAAGGCCATATCACCTAACCCTAGTGTCAAATATTTATATTTTTTATATTTTATTTATATTAATATATATTAAAATATAGCAGCTCTAAGCTCCCTAAGACTTGCCCCTCAATTAGACTTGTAGACTGCAGTGAGTAATTTTGGTGGCAATTTAACAGCACACCCATAACTTAAATATTAAAATCAGATTTGTACCAGAAGTCAATGATCCAGAATGTCATGATACTAATAATGCACTCCAAATATCTCCATATATCCTGGATTAAAGTAGATTAAATGATGCTGAACAGATATAAACTGTGTCTAGTAGATATATAATGGGAAGTGAGAACAGTGTGAATTTTCTTTTAATCTTTTGCATAAACAACAAAAAAGTAGTATCCTGATGTGATAATTAGGGGTGTGTGATATGGCACGATATTTTAGGGTATAATATTGTTCACAATATTCAAAAATGTTGGCAAAATTATTGCCCTATTCTCACCTCTATTAGTGGTGCAGGAAAAAAATGATTCGAGCTCGATCGCGATTCTAACATTGAACGATTCAGAATCGATTCTCCTTTTCAAAAAAGCAATTTTTTTTGGGTGAAGCTACTGTCGCACGGAGCTTTTTAACTGTACCGCGGAGCTCTTTAACTGTCCTGCGGAGCTCTTTAACTGTTAAAAAGCTCCGCAGGACAGTAGATGAGGTCTGCGCGACAGTAGCTGAGGTCCGCGGTACAGTTAAAGAGCTCCGCGCGACTGTAGCTGAGCTCCGCGGTACAGTTAAAGAGCTCCGCGGTACAGTTAAAGAGCTCCGCGGTACAGTTAAAGAGCTCCGCGCGACAGTAGCTGAGCTCCGCACGACAGTAGATGAGCTCCGCGGTACAGTTTAAAAGCTCCGCGCGACAGTAGATGAGCTCCGCGGTACAGTTAAAAAGCTCCGCACGACAGTAGATGAGCTCCGCGGTTCAGTTAAAAAGCTCCGCGCGGCAGTTGGTGAGCTCCGCGCGGCAGTTGGTGAGCTCCGCGCGACAGTGCTCTTACTGCCTCTCCCTATTAGGCTACAAAGGGGTGTGTAGTGTCGTGTTACGCTGTTTGTTGTTGCGCCACTAAAGTATGGAGGATGAAGAAAAAGAAATCCAATCGGAAAAAATCTAATCTTGAACCCAAAAATCGAACCTGAATCGAATTGTGGGATTCCCAAAGATTCACAGCCCTAACCTCAATGTTTTTGGGCATTGGCATAGATGTATTTGTTTCAATATAAACTTTTCTCTCTCTCTTTTTCTTTCTCTCTCTCTCTTTCTTTTTCCGTCTGTATATACTTCATATATACGTGTCAAATTCAGCCCAGCTGACCTCTGCACAGTGCAAGTCGAAGTCAGTCTTCTTGACCCAGTCCTGGGGTCAGACAGTCACCCGGTCGCCTTCCTGTCAGACAACAACAGTCAACACAGCTGCAGTTTTAGCTCACACTGTCTCCCCCTGATCTTTCAGTTCATTTCAGTGCAGGTTTGTTCTTCGTGATGCCACAGAGAATCCTAGAGAGGCTCTGAGTGGCCCAGTGGGTTAAATGCTGCCACTATGATTGGAAGATTGCTGGTTCGAATCCCGTTCATGTAGCTTGCCTTCACCTGCCTGAGCCCTGAGAGAGCGCAATCGGCCTGGCTTTCTCTGGGTGGGTACAGTAGATGGTGCTCTTTCTCCACATCACTTGAAAGGGTGATGTAACCTAACCCTAATGCCAATAGATTTTATCATAGCCTACTTTATATATTTGCATGAATAATTGATGGAATTACTGTAGAAACGATAGGGACGATAGAAGGGAAGTAAGTAGCACGAGAGACACTTTTCTATCGTCCCCACGATATTTATCGCCATATCACACAGCACTACGTCATGTAATTCTCACTTGTTTTGAAGGTAGTTCTGCTGTGTGAGTGTGTGTAATCTGTTCTGAGACCAGACTTAGTCTGTGTACGCCAAACCACACCTTCAGTGAGTGTGTGTTCCAGGCGACGTGCAGCACATCACAGAAGAGTAATGAAGCGAAATAATGATAATGTAGCTGTCTGTCTGAGTTTCATCCGTCTGTGTGTGAGTGTGTGTGCGGATCCTGGGCTTAATCGGACATATTTTACAAACCAGCACCACCCAGTTCTCTCACAGACAGACACACGCACACACACACACACGTACTACTGTATTTCAGGAGATGGATGGGGTCTGCATGAAAGTTCCCAAAACACACCCTAAACTAAATAAATCTAAGATGAATGACTGTGTGTGTATGTGTGTGTGTGTGTGTGGCAGCAGATTCTGGAGAATATGTAATAAGTTACATAAGTTCTGATCTGTTGCGTAACAGTTTATTTAACTTTACAGCAGGTTTCTGGGTGTAGAGGTGGAGAGAGCAGCTACGTCCAAAGATGGGGATTTGTCATCCTTCACAAACTGCATTACGCTTTGGCTACACTGACCTCAGAACAGTACCAAAATACAGAAAATGTACAAGATGCTTATGTTAGCACACTACACCAAAAAAAAAAAAAAAGAGCTGCTCTTCCACTGGTGTTTTCATGTCTCATGTTATAATTGTTAGCATTTCCCAGGTTAGCATTGCTTATGATTATGTTGTGCTATATGCATCGTTTTGTGAATCCCAACACCATAAAAATTGTCTACAGGTAGAAGTTTTTATCTACTCATTTAATGGGCAGTGTTGGGAGTAACGGCGTTAAAATAAATGGTGTTACTAACAACGTTACTTTTTTTCAGTAAGGAGTAATCTAACAAATTACTTTGACTGTAACTATAACGCCGTTACCATTTCCGACACCCCGTTACTGCACGTTACAAAAAGGGACAAAAAGATGGATTAATGGTGAGGTGGTCACTCTAACCCTATAAAAAGGGGAAGTTGGAGGGTTTAGGAAGTCGTTTGCCCTGGTTAACCCCTCCTCTTTCTGGTGAACTTGAGCTTCTGGCCGCTGTGCCTGTAGGTTTACGTGGTTTGGCGTGGTGAAGAGAGGCACAATTGTGACGATTTGCGTGCTCTAATCAATTCAGTGATTGCCTGTTAAACTTATATTAATACCATTTTAACGGTCATTAGATTGTTCTTTTTGTCCATTCTTTTGTTTTGTTTATATATACACTTTTTCCTTTGAGTGTGGTTTGGTTTGTTTAATTTCATCCCCAGATGCGTATTTGGTTTTTCCGTTTTTTTTTTTTTCAGTATTACAAGTCTTAGTAATTTTGTTTGGTTGTGTGGAGAATTTCGTTTTTTTTTTTTTTTTTTTTAATTCGTTAGATTATATTTTTGTCAACATTTTGGGTTCATTTTCATTTGTTATTTTTCTAATAATAGTAATTACATAATTTATTTTCTTTTGTTATTTTTTTTTACGGTGCGAATAACACAAAGTAACGCAATAGTTACTTTTACTGGTAACTAGTTACTTTTATAGTGGAGTAACTCCGTTAGTAACTCAGTTACTTTTTTTGGAGAAGTAACTAGTAACTATAACTAACTAATTTTTCAAAGTAACGTGCCCAACACTGTTAATGGGACACAAGTGAAAAAAGTGATAATTTGAATAATGCTGCTTTACTACTGTCAATGTAGGAATTTCAGCTTGTGGAGGCGATTTGGTGGAAATTCTAGTTCAATAGAAAATAGCAATAATAAATGTACTTGTTGTGGATTTTACTCTTTATTAAAGGATTAAATGATTGTCACTTTGTTTCAGTAAATGTATCATCAAACTATTTTAAATATTAGTCAAACAAAGCAAGTAAACACAAAATGCAGTTTTTAACTCAACCCACATGGCCCTGTGTGAAAAAGTGTTTGCCACCCCCCACACCCTAGCCACACCCTGGCCTAATTACTGTCAAAACTTTTCTCAGTCAACAAATAAATCACTTAAATAAGAACCTGCCTGACAAAGCAAAGTAGACCAAAAGATCCTCAAAAACTAGACATCATGCCATAACAAAGACATTCACACAAACAAATGTGAAAAAAGTAGTTGAGCTCTTTAAGTCTGGAAAAGGTTATAAAGCCATTTCTAAAGTTTTGATACTACAGCGAACCACAGTAAGAACCATTTTCCACAAAAGGTGAAAACGTGGAACAGTGGTGAACCTTCCCAGGAGTGGCCGGCCGCCCATAATTACCCCAAGAGCGCAGTGACTACTCATCTAAGAGGTCACAAAAGACCCCATAACAACATCAAAAAATAACTGCAGGCCTCACTTGCCTCAGTTAAGGTAAAAAATGGCCTACATGGCAGAGTACCAAGACAAAAACCACTGCTGAGCGAAAAGAACAGGAAGGCTTAGTCTTAGTTTTGCCAGAAAACATCTTGATGATCCCCAAGACTAACGAGACTGGCGAGACAAAAGATGGTAGAAGATTGAATGGTGTGTGTCCCATTATATCTGATGTAAAAGTAACACCGCATTTCAGGAAAAGAACATCATAGATATTGGTGGTAGTTTGATGGTCTGGGGCTGTTTTGCAGCGTCAGGGCCTGGAAGACTTGCTGTGATAAATGGAACTATGAATTCTGCTGTCTACCAAAAGATCCTAAAGGGGAATGTTTGGCCATCTGTTTCTGAGCGAACTTGGGTTCTGCAGCAGGACAATGACCCAAAACACACCAGCAAGTCCGCCTCTGAATGGCTGAAGAAAAACAAAGTGAAAGTCTTGACCTGAACCCTATGGAGGAGATACTGTGGCATGATCTTAAGAAGGTTAAAAAAACTCGAAAAAACTCCAATTTGGCCAAATTACAACATTCTAAAAAGAAGAGTGGAATAAATTTCCCCCACAGCTGCTAAGGGTGGAACAATCAGTTGTTAGGTTTAGGGGGCAAATACTTTTTCACACAGGGCCAGAGAGGTTTTAATTTTTATCTAACTTAATAATAAAAACCTTCATTTAAAAAATGCATTTTGTGTTTACTTGCGTTTCCTTGACTAATATTTAAATTACTTTGATGATCTAAAACATTAAAGAGTGAAAAACATTTAAAAAAAAAAAAAAGAAAGAAATCATGAAGGGGGCAAACACTTTTTCACTCCACCGTAGCCCCAAGGTTAAACAGGTCAGAATATGCAAATTATCCTTCTGCAGATGACGGTATTTTCACACAAAAACTTAGTGTGTGGCTCTGTAGGTGTTTTAAGTATGTAATTATTATAATTATGCAGTTTAGCAGTGTTCATTTTGCGTGTTTACTGTGTGTTTGCTTCCTTAGCCAGCAGGCTAATTGCTAAGCTCCCTGGCTGAACAAATCTGAATGTGTGTTCTGCTCCCAAACCACATAATTACCTATTTTTGTATACTAAACATCGGTGTGCAGTTCTGTAGTGTCACACGTGTGTAATTATCTGGTATAATTATGTTTATCTTTGTTTTTTTTACTGTTCATTGTATTAGCTATCCTGCTAATTGCTAAGTTAGGATTAGGCTAAGCACAACAACACATTTTTGCACTGCTGCCAACCATGACAGTTCCTGACAGTTTAATATTAATCATTGCAAAACACAAAATATCTCTCAAGCTTACAGTTTTACACCGATTTGTAATGTGTAACCAATCACAATGTATTATATTATTAATATTTTACAAATCACCACTGGTGGAACAAAAGTTTTTTTTTTTGTTGTTGTTTTTTTGTTTTTAATTTTTTTCACACAGTTCAAATCTGGCAGTTATTTTTTTTACACTGAATCAAAATTAGCAATACATTAAATTAAAAACATTTGATTGAAACTAAACAAAAAATGAATGTATATTTACAGAATGCTGAACATTTTTTTTTTTTTATCATCTCAGCACACATACCTTTAAAATGTGCTTATAACTTCATCAAAAACATAATTAATTGCCTTTAATATTTGCTATAAATGATCACAGCCTAAATCTGATTATGTTTATGGTGTTAATAGCAATCAATTTGCGGTAATGCAACTAAATTTCCTTCGGGATAAATAAAGTATCTATCTATCTATCTGTCTGTCTGTCTGTCTGTCTGTCTGTCTGTCTGTCTGTCTGTCTGTCTGTCTGTCTGTCTGTCTGTCTGTCTGTCTGTCTGTCTGTCTGTCTGTCTGTCTGTCTGTCTGTCTGTCTGTCTGTCTATCTATCTATCTATCTATCTATCTATCTATCTATCTATCTATCTATCTATCTATCTATCTATCTATCTATCTATCTATCTATCTATCTATCTATCTATCTATCTATCTATCTATCTATCTATCTATCTATCTATCAAGGAAAAGAGAAAAAAGGATGGGGGATAAAGGGGAAAATGAACAACAGCAGTGAATGAGGGTTCCAGTGGCAGGATAATGAGGTAAAACAACTCTATATTATATAAATATATATTTTTTTTACATGTCAGTTTAGTGATTTACACTGATTGGTTTGTAGACCAGGTGTTGTGCCGAATTTATACCTCTCTGCCAGAATCAGACTTCGAGTGCAGCAGCAGAATGAGTTACCACATTACCCTTAAATTTCTTTCATTTCTGTTTAGAATATATAATAATACAAATATATTTTATAGGAAAGTAAGGGTTAATGTGCAGTTACAAGATAGATACAAGAATCACCAGTGTAATCTGATGCTCCTGCACATTCAGAGACACATTTTAGCACTTCCCCTATCACTAGTGATGCCCCAACACACCAGGAGGGTGAAGACTAACACATGCCTCCTCCGATACATTTGAAGTCAACCACCGCTTCTTTTCGAGCTGCTTTGCTGAGTAGCCAGCACGCTTGGAGGAAAGCACAGCGACTCTGTTCCGATACAACAGCTCACAGACGCCCTGTGCTGTAGACATCACCCTAGGAGTGATATGGGGAGAGAGTGTCATCTACCCACCTGAAGGGAGTGAGGCCACTTTGCTCCCTCTGAGCGCCGGCAGCTTGATGGCAAAGCTGCATGAGCGGGGGTTTGAACCTACGACCTCCCGCTAGTGGCAGCGCTTCTTTTTTGCTCTGTTTTGTTTAAAGGCTAAACATTGCTAAACAACTTTAACTTCCTGTCAGTCCCAACCATCTAGAAAAGTGTTTTCACCTCTCTTTCTGATTGAATCAAATTCTGGTCTTTTGCTCCAGATCATAGTTCCCAATCCATTTTACACCAGCTCTTGTGGTAGAGACCAAGCTGAGAAGTCAGAAAGTCCAAACCAAACAAGGCAGGAGTGAAAACTTTCTACGTTTAAAGAAACCAAGGATGGTTGAGAGAATCAGATTTGGTTCACTTTCACCGGCTGTCACCTGCTGTCATGTTGGTGACAGGACACTTTAAAATAGACTCTGTGGTTCAATTGAGTAGGTGTGAAAACAGTAGTCTCACTCGAGTGTGGATCAAAAGAACCGGACCGAGACCTGCTAAAAGAGGTGGTCCGGTCCAAAACGAACTCTGATATATTAGCCAGATGACGCTAATTACCACAGGTATGAACAAATGCTATTTCTGTTCCATGCTGTGGGTGCTTTGGGTCAGTTTTGGATAAAGTTTTTTTTGGCTTTGGATTAGTTTTGGGTAGAGTTTTTCAGGCTTTTGGTAAGTTTTGGATAAAGTTTCGCTGGGTTTGGGTCAATTTTGGGTTATTTTGTTGGCTTTGGGTCAATTTTGGATAAAGTTTTGCTGGGTTTGGGTCAGTTTTGGGTTATAACACTAATTACCACAGGTATGAACAAATGCTGTTTCTGTTCCAGGTTGTTTACATTCGCGGTATGTGCTGCGTTCACTGTTAGCAGCTGGGCGACTCTGGACGTTTACTACATGTACATCTGCACTGCATGTCCCATTAAAAACACTGTGTTTGAGAGCACAGTTGAAGCAGCTTTAAACTGCACAGATATACGTGCTGGAACACAGTATCTTTTAGCTATATATACTTTCTTGCTCATGCGCCAAACAGCTCTGACCAATCAGAGGAGACGATGTGCTCGCATGCATTTAGGTATCTGCCTGTTTGAAACCAAACCAAACAGAGGGACAAAAACACTCTAAGTAAACAAACTCAGAGACACTATAACTATAGGTGTGAAAACCTAATGCAACTATTTCTTTAAAGTAAACATAATTTCAGATGAGCTTTTTTTTAACCTTGTTAGTTTGTGGTTTTGCTGATATTAGAGCTGTGAGGTTTAATTCGAGGGGATCAGGGGTCCTGGGAAGAGGCTCGGTTTCCAGCAGAGATGCCAGAAAGTCAGATTTCTGTCTGGGATTTGGTTTAATGTGGACGGACAGCTCTGCTCTGCTCAGCCCGGCAGCGCTGCTGTCCCGGCAGGTGGAAGAACATCCTGGGGAGGATTTCTACTTTCAGGACCCAAATTTTCCACCTCTGGTTTCCTCAGTCAGCGGGAGCAGGAAGCGGAGAGTGCGTCTCGTGATGTGTTTAATGAGTCCTCCGCTGGAGCTCACAGCGAGGTGAGGAGCGGAGAACTGGTCCAGAAGAACAGCTACATAAATCACACCTACCCTGCTGTCAGAACAATTTTATCTGTGATATAGAGGTGTGTGTGTGTGTGTGTGTGTGGCTCTCATGTTTTCTGGTCTGACCTGATCAGCATACACTGAAACACTCTCTGGTTATTGAGTGTTTTTCATTGGCTGAGGTGTCGGTGTTTATTAGCTTTTTATAAGAAACATTTGAGTTTGATCTGTCTGTCTATCTATCTATCTATCTATCTATCTATCTATCTATCTATCTATCTATCTATCTATCTATCTATCTATCTATCTATCTATCTATCTATCTATCTATCTATCTATCTATCTATCTATCTATCTATCTATCTATCTCAAATATATATCAGTTTGTGTGTTTATTTACGTAGCTGCGTATGAGAGATAGAGAGAGAGAGAGAGAGAGAGAGAGACAGGAGCTCTTGACCTGCTGTGAGTTATGACCACAGTTAGGGGCTCTGTATGACATCATCCCCTCATCATCCCCCATAAACAGCACTCGCATGTTCTGCTGGCATGTGTAAGTAACTGTGTGTGTGTGTGTGTGTGTGTGTGTGTGGTAGGTGATGTCAGTGTTTCCTTCATAACCTTTGCAAGGTGGGCTCTGAGAATCCTGACGGGGTTTGGTGACATCACCGGCTTCAGGTTCACACGCCATGCCCTCAGACCAGAGAGGAGATACGGGTTTTTGGAATTTTAAAATTAAAATGATCGTTTTAAATTACTTATTTAAATAAGTTTTGTGATGTTTGTTGGGGTTAGATTTGTGGGGCTTGGGGAAGTTTTAAATGAAGTTTTGCTGGCTTTGGGTCAGTTTTTGGTAGAATTTTGTTGGTCTCTGGTAAGCTTGGGATAGTTTTGTTGGCTTTGGGCAGTTCTTGGGTTGATTTTACAGGCTTTGGGTCAGTTTTGGGTTGTTTTGTTTGGCTTTGGGTCAATTTTGGATAAAGTTTTGCTGGGTTTGGGTTAGTTTGGAGAAGACTTTTGTTGGCTTTGGGTCAGTTTTGGGTTAAGATTTGTTAGACTTGGGTCAGTTTTGGGTAGAGTTGTTGGCTTTGGGTCATTAAGAATAATATTTTGTTGGCTTTGGGTCAGTTTTGGGTTATTTTGATGGTTTTGGGTCAATTTTGGATAAAGCTTGCTGGGTTTGGGTCAGTTTTGGGTTAATTTATTGACTTTGGGTCAATTTTGGATAAAGTTTCACTGGGTTTGGGTCAGTTTTGGGTTATTTTGATGGTTTTGGGTCAGTTTTGGTTAGAGATTTGTTTACTTTGGGTCAGTTTTGGGTAGAGCGGTTGGCTTTGGGCCATTCAGAATAACATTTTGTTTGCTTTGGGTCCGTTTTGGGTTAATATTTGTTAGACTTGGGTCAGTTTTGGGTAGAGTTGTTGGCTTTGGGCCATTTAGAATAATATTTTTTAATTTTACTGACTTTGGGTCAATTTTGGAGACAGTTCCGTTGGGTTTGGGTCAGTTTTGGGTTATTTTGTTGGCTTTGGGTCAATTTTGGAAAAAGTTTTGCTAGGTTTGGGTCAGTTTTGGGTTATTTTGTTGGCTTTGGGTCAGTTTTGGATAAAGTTTTTTTTGGCTTTGGATTAGTTTTGGGTAGAGTTTTTCTGGCTTTTGGTAAGTTTTGGATAAAGTTTCGCTGGGTTTGGGTCAATTTTGGGTTATTTTGTTGGCTTTGGGTCAATTTTGGGTTATTTTGTTGGCTTTGGGGAGTTTTGGGTAGAGTTCTGTTGGCTTTGGGTTATTTTGTTGGCCTTGGGTCAGTTTTGGGGTTGAGATTTGTTGGCTTTGGGTCAGTTTTGGGTAGACTTTTATTGTTTTTACTACACTGTATAAATTACAACAGTAAATATGTCTATTGTTCCAAAGCAAAAAAAGAACCACTCGATTTAGCCAAGAAATGGCAAGAACCATCCACACAGAACCAGACAGCAGCAACCAGAGGGTCTGAGCTCACAGTCACACATGCGCACAGGCTCCTTCTCGATGGTGCTCCTGTTTTCTCCATCATCTTCACGCTGCTCCCCTTCAGTCTGGAGCTCAGAGTCTGACTTCAAACATGAACTACTCCAAGAATGATAATGACAGAAACACACTCCAGATAAAAACACACTATTCTGCTTCATAGATCTTTTTCATATTTCCTTGGTGTGTGAGAGTGTGTGTGTGTGGGAGAGAGTGTGTGTGTGCGAGAGTGTGTGTGATCGGGTCGTGTTTGGAAAGTTTTTTATTCTGTTTTTTTAAGTGATTGATTCGACTGATTTGGAGCTGACGGACAGACGCGGGGCACGTGGACGTGTGATTGGCAGACGAGCTTATATCCCAGAATGCACCTGTCCCATGCTGGAGCTTCGTAGGGGCCTGTCCCACGCTGCACCTCTGCATACCGTTCCTGTGACAACATGTCTGCTTCGGGAAGGCCTCGGCCTGCTCCAAATTCCGGCCTTGGAGCTCTAATCTTCTGCAATTCCGATCAGCAGCCTGATGCTTTTACACAGGCAGTTTTAACCAGCCCAGACTAAATTATTACAAAACTGTAGGAGACTAAGGATAATGATCTGAATTCATTTACTGATTTTGCATTAATTATGGGTTAAATGGTTTTTTTTTTTACTTTTGTTGGGTCAGTTTTGGATAGTTTTGTTGAGCTAGGCTTGGTTTTAGATCAGATTTGTTGACTTCTATGAGCTTTTAAGTAATTTTTTGTTGAGCTTGGGTCAGCTGACAATATTTTTCTAGGGTTTTGGTTAGTTTTGAGTAGTGTTATGGCCATATTTTTTACTGCAGAGCTTTGTCAGACTTTTTATATGGCTTGGATGTTTTGGGCCATTTTGTATGCCTCAGGTCTGTTTTGGGTAGAGATTTGTTGGGTTCTAGTCTTTAAATAGGTCTGTATGACTTGGTAGTTTTGTTGGTCTTGGCTTAGCTTTGGGTAGTTTTGTGAGGCTTGAGTTGGGTTTAAGTAGAGTTCTGTTAGCAACTTTTTCTTTCTTGGTTGGCTGTAGGTAGAATTTGGCTCAATAAGCTTCAAGAGGTAGTAACCTGAAATGGTTTTCCAATAGTCTTGAAGGAGTTCCCAGAGGTTTTTAGCACTTGTTGGCCCCTTTGCCTTCACTCTGCGGTCCAGCTCACCCCAAACCATCTGGATTGGAGGTCAGGTCATCTGCCGCAGCGCTTCATCCCTCTCCTTCTTGGTCAAATAGCCCTTACACAGCCTGGACGTGTGTTTGGGGCCATTGTCCTGTTAAAAAATAAATGATCATCCAACAAAACGCAAACCAGATGGGATGGCATGTTGCTGCAGGATGCTGTGGTAGGAATGCTAGTTCTGTGTTTTCAATTTTGAATAAATCCCCGACAGTGTCACCAGCAATACATCTTTCCCACACCATCACAGCTCCTCCTCCACCATGCTTCACAGTGGGAACCAGGCATGTGGAATCCATCCGTTCCAACATTTTCTGCCTCTCATTTCCACTGGTCTAATGTCCATTCCTTGTGTTTCTTGGCCCAAACAAATCTCTTCTGCTTGTTGCCTCTCCTTAGCAGTGCTTTCCTAGCAGCTTAGCTGCTGTTATCTTGCGATTTCTGAGGCTAGTGACTCGGATAAACTTGCCCTGAGAGGCAGAGAAACAGAGGGGACTCTTGGTCTTCCTTTCCTGGGTTGGTCCTCATATGTGCCAGTTTCGTTGTAGCGCCATCAATGTTTTTTGCGACTCCACTTGGGTTAACATTTAAAGTTTTTGCAATTTTCCGGACTGACTGACCTTCATTTCTTAAAGTAATGATGGCCACTTGTTTTTTCTTTAGTTAGCTGATTGGTTCTTGCCATGATATGAATTTTAACAGTTGTTAGGGATGTCGGCTGTGTAGTGACCTGACTTCTGCACCACTTATCTGATGGTCCCAACTCCATTGATAAAGCAAGAAATTCCAATAATTAACCCTGATAAGGCACACCTGAAAAAACATTTCAGGTGACCACCTCTTGAAGGTCATTGAGAGAATGATGCCAAGAGTGTGCAAAGCAGTAATCAGAGCAAAGTGCTAGTGCTGGGGGGCTTGTTTCTTTTTCATGGCAGCGCTGGGCTGAGCATTGATCTCCACTCCGAGGTTAAAGAGCGCAGAGAGATAGACGTCACTCAGAATCTTTAGAGCCAGTGACATCACTTCTGCCTTGTAGAACGAACGACATCACTCTGAACATCTGAATGTCTGCAATGTAAAACGCTTTTGACCACAACTAGACCTGCCCCCAATAAACAGTCACCTGCTCACACACACACACACACACACACACATACATACAAACACACACACACACACGTCACTAGCCATGACCCCATAAACATCACCTGCTACTGCCCACACACACACACATACACATATACACACATACGCACATGCACATATATATGTCATCAGTCATGACAGCCTCAGATGGACCAGTTTACCAGTGCTGTGGTCAGCGGCTGAGTGTGTGACCATGTTTGGAGTGGATGGTCACCAACACCATGTGGAGATTTGAGAATAGAAGCAACCTTTCAGACTCTGGGATTTGTCTGAACATTATTCTACACTAATGGTTGCTGAGTAGGGGTGGGCCCAAATATCAAGATCACAGTATATCTTATGCCATGCATCAATAATGCATTGCAAATCAAATAGAAATATTTTTAATTGAAACATAGCATCAATTTATTTAGATGTTCAACTAAAATTAAACTGATTATCTATTAAATACAGTTTTCAGCTAAATATTTAATTTACTTTCAGCCAAGAATCCAGAATCATTTAACCCTCCTATTATCTTTGGGGTCATTTTGACCCCATTCAGTGTTTAAAGTCTCTGAAAATATAGTTGACATTAATTTTGTAATTCATTTTTATTGTCTTTTCTTAATTTGAGGCTGTTTTATATGCATAAAACAATAAAACATAAGAACTCTAAATATTTTACGCTCATTTGAATGGTAATTATGTTCAAAGTCACTGCTATAATCAGCTGTATAATCTTTCTCTAAATGTCCCTTCACTTTAGGCTCTATCTTCACACCACAATACTAATAATACTCGTATAATACTAATATAACATTATAATAATGCCAGAACCACTGATAATTCATCAAGAAAACATAAAGTAACTAGTGAATAAACTTCGCTATTATGTTTATTTAAATTTAATTATAGTAATTTTCTGGAGGTTTAAATTGCTGGGATCATATTGATCCAGAGAATAAAGAGTGTTAATAAACATTTAGTTTAATTTTAATTTAGCATCTATGAGGCTTCACACAGGCGCTCTAAACTCCCCAACACTCATACCCCAATCTGACTGACGAAGTTACTCATTCATTACTCCACATGGTGGCGCTAATCTAATGAATAGGGTAAACCTGCTGTGAAAAATATTGGTGGTTAAATTCTGTGAAACTGACACCAATAAATCCATAATTCCTGGTCTTTGTTTATTTAGAAGTATCTAAATGGGCAGCGAGCCCTGAGATTCACACTTCTAGTGATGACTGTTAACTGTGACTGTGATTGTATTGGTTTTGTTATTATCATTGACCCACTGACAGATATAAGACTTTAATTTGCTCTTTTTACAGAATGTTAATTATTGTTATAATAAAGGTATTAATATATATTCAACTCCTGTGACATCAGGGTAGGATGTCACAGTAGGATTCTGTGATGTCACCAGATTCCATTCCAATTCTTTGACATCACCAGATCCTTTGTGGTACCAGATTTCATTCCATTCCAATTCTGTGATGTCACCAGATTCCTTACAGTAGGATTCTGTGACCTCTTTAAATTCCTTGTGGTAGGATTCGGTGACGTCACCAGACTTCCTATGTTAGGATTCTGTGATGTAACCAGGATTCCATTCCAATTCTGGGACATCACCAGATTTTTTTATGTTAGCATTCTGTGATGTCAACAGATTCCCTTCCTATCCAGTTTTGTGACATTACCATATTTCTTATGGTAGGATTCTGTGACATCATTAGATTCCTTGAAGTAGAATTCTGTGTTGTCACCATATTTTATTTAATTCCAATTTTGTGACATCGCCAGATTTCTATTGTTAGCATTCTGTGATGTTCCCAGATTTCATTCCATTCCAATTTTGTGGCGTCCCCAGATTCTGTGACTTTACCAGATTCCTTGCGGTAGAATTCTGGATATCACCAAATTCCATACGGTAGAATTCTGTGATGTCATTAAATTCTTTGCAGTAGGATTCTGTGACTTCATCAAATTCCTTGAGGTAGGATTCTGTGACATCATCTGATTCATTGCAGTAGGATTCTGTGGCATCACCAGATTTCTTACGATAGAATTCTGTGATGTCATCAGATTCTTTGCAATATGATTCTATGATGTCATTAAATTCTTTGCAGTAGGATTCTGTGACTTCATCAAATTCCTTGAGGTAGGATTCTGTGACATCATTAGATTCTTTATGGGAGAATTCTGTGACTTTGCCAGATTCCTGTCCATTCCAGTTCTGTGACATCATTAGATTCCATTCCAATTCTGTGACATCATTAGATTCCATTCGTTCCAATTCTGTGACATCACCAGATTCCATTCCGTTCCAATTCTGTGACATCACCAGATTCCATTCCATTCTAATTCTGTGACATCATTAGATTCCATTCCATTCCAATTCTGTGACATCACCAGATTCCATTCCATTTCAATTCTGTGACATCACCGGATTACTTGCGGTAGGATTCTAGATCAGTAAAATGTTATAATGTTTCTTAATAAGTGCCCGTCTGTGTGTTCCCTTCTGACCTTATGAAATTTCCAAGCCAACCCTACGAGACAGTGTCACAATTACTGCCCTTTCCAGTGGAGCAGTTGTAGTAGGATGCAGTGCTGTATTGGGTTAAGTGCGCAGTTAGATGTCTTGATAATCATTGGCTAATCTTTTTTTTTTCTTCATTTTTTCATGTCTATTAATATTATGGCTTCAGGAGAACAGGGATAGGCTGGGGGTACTGATGCGGTGCATGTGCATCTCTGTGAATGACTGTTTATATAGTATATTATACTAGCTTTTAAAAACTATAGCATGCACTCCTGCAGCCTCCACACACACACACACACACACACACACACGGTGCTGATATAGGAGGTAACTGTGAGTTACGGCAGTGAGCTGAAAAACTATCTGAAGAATATCAACTATCTGAGGAATGTTATCTGTTCCATATGTGTATGTGTGTGTTTTGTGTTTGAATGACTGTGGAGTTTGTGTGTGTGTGTGTGTGTGTGTGTGTGTGTGTGTGTGTGGTTATGTTATGCATACCAGATTTCTCTGCTGTGTTTGAAAGCTGAGAATGGTCTCTGTATGTGTACCTTAGTGTATAGTGTGTGTGTTTAACATGTGTTACTGAGAAAGTGTGTGTTGTACATACCTTTGGCCCCCAGAGGAGTGTGTATGTGTGTTTGTGTGTGTGCTGGGCACCCTGTGGCCCCAAAGCTGTATTATAACTGGTGTCGCTGGGGGGCCACAGTTGAAAGCCGAGGGGCCGGTACTGGTTCTGTTAAATCTAAAGCAGCAGGATGTAGAATTGCTGTTTTTTTTTTTTTTCTCTTGGGCTCCCCCTACAGGTGAGGAGTGTAAATTAATTTTTGCTCCACTGCAGTAAATTCAAATCATGCTGTGAGCGCCCCCTTATGGACAGGTGCTCACATGCATTTGTTGACAGGCTGAGCAGAAGCCAGACCAGCATCTGAAGGGAGTAAAGCATGTAGGGTAACCCAGGCCTATGGTCTGGCACGGATACCATTTTTTTGTTCTCTAGATGTTTGACAATAACCAGAAGCAAATTCTTTATTTATTTATGTATTTATATAAAAAGTTTGTTAAAAAGATACTAAATGCACAAAACATATCATTATTGATTTTGGAGAAGCTAAGTAAATCAGCAAAACAAAAGAGAATTAGGTGAACAGATATAAATAAATTAATTATTTTTAAAAGTAAACAAGGATGCACAGTTCACACTGTTATGATAAAAATAAATCAGTCTTAAATTAGGTAACTTATACCTGAAGCCAGCTGATCTCATAAATAGATCTAGTGATGTCACAGAATTGTAATGAAATCTGGTGATGTCACAGAATTGGAATGGAATGGAATCTGGTGATGTAACAGAATTTTAATGAAATCTGGTGATGTCACAGAATTGTAATGAAATCTAGTGATGTAACAGAATTGGAATGGAATGGAATCTGGTGATGTCACTGGACTTTAATGGAATCTACTGACATCACAAAATACTATCATATGGAATCTGATGATGTCACAGAATCCGACCGTAGGGAATGTGGTGTTGTCACAGAATTGTAATGGAATCTGATGATGTCACAGAATTGGAATTGATTCTGATGATGTCACAGAATCCTACCGTAGGGAATCTGGTAATGTCACAGAATTGTAATGGAATCTGATGATGTCACAGATTTGGAATTGAATCTGGTGATGTCACAGAATTGCAATTGAATCTGGTGATGTAACAGAATTGGAATGAAATGGAATCTGATGATGTCACAGAATCCTACCGTAGGGAATCTGGTAATTGGAACGGACTAAGGTGATTTCACAGAATTGTAATGAGATCTGGTGATGTCACAGAATTGTAATGAAATCTAGTAATGTCACAGGTATCTGCTGACATCACAGAAGCCTGTATAAGATCACTGAAATTGTGTGGTCATTTTGTAGACGGCGCCATGTTGTTTATGACCATTTTTGGGGTTCCATGTCTAAGCTGTTTAAGTGCATAGGGAATTTGAATGGGCTTTTCAAAAACTGGCCTCTGTTACATTTTGTGGTAAATAAATATGTTCAGACCCCTGTATGTTTTATTCTGTGTACATCATTAATAGCTTTTCATATTGTCTCAAATTCTGATCCGGGGTTGTTGGGATGTTGTGTTAGTTGGTCTACATCCAGTAACGACACACTTTATAAATAATTAGACAGGGCGTGCATTAAATGGGCAGTTTTATTGCAATCTGTTTGTGCTTGTGACATCACGTTTGATAGCTTTAATCATGTTGATAGCTTTTAAAACTAATACTGCGTTCCATTCTCCTCAGACGCGGGACGTCAGAGCTGGGAATGACGTCATGTCTGAGCTGACTGCGTTCCAGTCAAACATTCAGATATTAATTATCATTATTAGCATTGTCCTGTTTAAGCATTGCTAATGATACCAGATGATAACGATGAATTATACTCAAATGAAACGCAGCTTAAAAAAGCAGGATAAATGAGATTTTCCAGGCTAGTCTGTGTACATCCAGTGTATTGATCTCAAAGTTCACATGTGCCGTCAATAGAGTCTACAACCTGGAGGTTAATTAGCCAACTCAAATATTGACTGTGTGTGAGTGTATATATTTACACACACACACCAAACACACACACACACACACACACACACACACACACACACGCGTGTTTGCAGAAGACAAGCCTATACATACATTCCAGACGCTTCCATGTTGAGGGCCAGGCCCGAGGCATTTTTCCGCTGGCTTCCCTGAACCCTATGAAGTCACCCATCCCAACAGAGCAGGAATTCCAGGAATGTACGCGTCTCTCAGGCGTCATCAGATAGAAAACGAGAAGTGTAATGGAATTTCACTTCATAAACTTCACAGATCAGCTCAGAGGTTATGAACTTTTACAGAATTAAAGCAGACGCTTTTCTGTTGGCCAGTGATCGCGTTTGTGAGTCAGTGTAATGTTTAACAGTTAAATTTAAAAACTGTTTAAAACTAAATTTAAAATAAAACATTGGTTGTAAAACTCAATAATTTTATTTAGTCTATTTTGAATAGGAAAAAAATGGATTCTAATTTATATAAATGTATTTTCACATTTTTTTGTTTACTCTTTTTTTAGTTTTTTTTTTTTCAATTTTTTAATGCTTTCATTTTTTTTTCTTCTAACACTTCTAACAAACTAACTACTTCTAACCTCATTTCCTTCTTTCTCTCCTTCACTCCTCTATCCCACTATTGCCCTTTGACCTCCTTTAGGCCCTATCTAAATATGTTTTTTTTCTTCTATTACTTTATGTACTTCACTATTGTAAGTCGCTTTAGACAAAAGCAGATTCAGATTTTTTGTGACAAGATTCTAAAATGGGAAAAATCACCATTTTTTTTCATTAAATATTAAGAAAATTAAGAAAGGACAACAATTAAAAACTAGAAATGTGGGAAAACTAATCAAAACTATTTTTTTTAATAATAATGAATCTTTACTTCGAATTTTCTTTTAATGAATTTATCAAATATATTTCATGCTAAACCATATAGACACAATGACACTACAAAAACATTTAACGTGCACTGGATTACTGCAAAACTCTGCATGTAGTCCTGTGTCAGATATGTAAATTATAACTGGACACCGTGTTTTGCCTCAAGAGGGCATTAAGCCTCCCCCACAGCCCCATAAAAAAGCTCTCAGAAGCTACTTTTGGTCAGAGGTGAAAAAAGTACTGAAAATTGTAATTAAGTAAAAGTACCTTTACTTTGCTAAAATTCTACTCAAGTAAAACTAAATGCACCCATCTAAAAATCTACTTGAGTAAAAGTAAAAAAGTACTCAATTTAAAATGTACCTTGTGTAAAAGTTACATAGTTACTTGATTAAATATTTGATGTAAAAAAATACAACTCATGAATTAAACAATTATTAAATTAAATAATTTGGACTAGGGTTGCAGCGGTAACCGGTTTCACGGTATACCGTGGTATTAAAATGCACGGTTATCATACCGTGTGTGTTTGCTTATTACCGGTAAAACGCAAGCCAGCGGAGAAACTCACCCGCGCATGCGCAACTCTGCTCTGCTTCAGCTACTCAGCACACAGCGGTGAGAATGGCAGAAAGTGCATCAGACTAGAGCTTAGATTCTCTGCCCGAACCAGACCTGACCCGAGGCCCGACCCGAGATCGGGTCCGTTCGGGCCGAGATTTCCCACCACATTCCTCGGGCCGGGTCGGGTTGGGCTCTAGAAAATAGTCTGAGATGTAGGCATCTGTTTTTTAATTATATATTTTATTTTTAAATAAAGCTCTGGTGTGATAATCACTATGTTAATGCTAAGTAACCAATTATTATTGTTAATGAAAACGAACCAAATAACGAAAACTGAAACTTAACTAACTTAATTATAAGCACTGTTTTCACTACCGCAGTTCTACAGCGGGGGGTGTTGTGCCGATTCTGTCCGCGAAGCGGGAGTCGGATTGAGCAGGGAGTCGGATTCGGCATAACAGCGGCAGCACGGCTGCACCTCGCGGCCCGCGGTGTTAGTTGTAAGCGCTCGCGATAGCCGCAAAATACGACAGAAAACACTGAGAAACTGCAGAATTATGTATTGGACTAAAATGAGCACGAGGAGATAAAAGAGAACCTTTACCTGTGAGTAGCTCATATCAGAACACGCAAATCTCTCTCTCTCTCTCTCTCTCTCTCTCTCGCACGTGAACTTCTCCGCACTGTGTTTAGCTGTTCTTAAAAATAATTTTAATTAAATAATAGTTCTATGCTTCTATGTTAGTGTTAATTTACATAATTCTGATCATATTTCGCTCATTCAAACAGCTTGAAAACAGACTTGTAATCTTGTAATCAACAAGCTTGTAATCAATGTGGCCGTAAAGTCACAGCTAAAGGAGGAAATACATCAAACCTGTTCTCCCATCTCCGAGAACACCACCCCGCTGTGCAGCGCAAAGTATGTGTTCAGTTTATAATTTTAATCTGAACATAAATAAAACCTCTTTGTAGTCGTGCATAACCCATGCGGTAAGCGCCCGCAAAAGCGCTGAGTTATCCGAAATTTGGGCACGCAGGTACAAGCGTGAAGTGCGTGCTACGATGGATTCACGTGTCCGTGTAAAGGTCCTGGCCGGACTGGATGTGAAAGACGCCATTCATTTACATGCGTTCATTTTCAAATTCTGACGTGCCTGTTTTTCATATGTTGAAGGTTTTAAGGTATGAAAGCCTTAAAATAGAAATCTCTATTGTGAGGATCATGTCAGAAATAAATCCCCTCTTTCTGCAGTATCTGGTTATATACCAACTTTTTTTTATATATACACTCTTAATGCCCTTAAGAGTAGTGGAAAAACATGGTTTCCTTCACCTGACGGTGTAGTTTCTACAATAAATAGTTAATTGAACAAAAAAATAATAATATATGTAACAAACTGTGATACCGTGATAACCGTGATACCGCGGTATTTTCTGAGACGGTTATCATACCGTGAAAATCTCATACCGTTGCAACCCTAATTTGGACCTTTCAGGCAGTATTTGTTCAGACCACCCCATAAAACATTTTTTAAGAACAAGTGGTATAGGTTTCTATGATACCTTTTTTTCTTTACTGTTAAAAAGTTATGGTCATATAGTTGACTATAAACCATATTTTTATAGTTTTACAGTTAATTATTATTTTTTAACTTGCCATTGCTATGCTTTAACTGCTATTTACATTAACATTCAAGAAGATTGTTTAATGTTCTCAATAAAAACATAAGGAATTATCATTAAAAACATGAAATCATACAAAAAGAATGTTGGTGGGAGCATGCGCAGTGCCGTAAAGAAGCTCATATCGATGGGTAGCAAAACTCGACAGAACACCGGTGCCCCCGAGCCACGCACACAGACCCCAGACAAAGTTCAGCTGCGCTGCCATGGAGAACAAAACTCTTTTTTTTTTTCTTCTTTTTTTTTTTTCTTTTCAAACAATTGCTTTTTTTTCACCCAGCATTTTATTATTTACTCAGTAACGGGGAGTTTTCCAAAGTAGTGAAGCAAATTACTTGTGTCAAAATGAATGAGTAAAAGTAAAATTACTTAATTTAAAAACTACTTTAAAAATTACAAATTACTCATAAAATCTGCTCAATTACAGTAATGTTAGTTAATGTAATTAGTTACTTTTCACCTCTGCTTTTGGTTTTGGTTTGACTTTGTGAGGGTGTAAATCATTGGATTGGGAGATGTAGGATCATTTCAGTGAATGTCCTGCTGTCTGTCAGTGCAGAGGTTTTGTGAAGGAGAAACCTGGAATGCTATAAACTGGAATTGCGTCATCTTTGCTGATAAATTACTGTTTTGTTTGGTATTTGATGATGGTTGTGTTTTGGTATGGAGAGCCTGTTGATGACATTTTTTGACCAGAACTTATTGCATCACAGTTAACAGAATGTAAAAGGGAAAATGTAATGCACTGTGAGTAAGATTATTATGGATTAATAAATATATCCTAATTAGTATTACTACTAATAAGCACTTACAATTTAAATATATTTATTTATATATAATCCTCTGGAATACAATCAAGAGGAAGATGGATGATCACAAGCCATCAAACCAAACTGAACTGCTTGAATGTTTGCACCAGGAGTGAAGGCATAAAGTTATCCAAAAGCAGTGTGTAAGACTGGTGGAGGAGAACATGCCAAGATGCATGATAACTGTGATTAAAAACCAGGGTTATTCCACCAAATATTAATTTCTAAACTATTTAAACTTTATGAATATGAACTTGTTTTCTTTGCATTATTTGAGGTCTGAAAGCTCTGCATCATTTCTCATTTTCTGCAAATAAATGCTTTTTATTTGGAATTTAGGAGAAATGTTGTCCGTAGTTTATAGAATAGGATCAGAGAAACTGATTCAGAAACTGAAGTGGTCTCTTAATTTTTTGAGAGCTTATTGATTGATTTATTTATTCATATTTATTAATGCCCTTTCAGAGCATCTGAAAGCAGCCTATTACTAAAGACAGTGTAATCAGAGTGTGAGTATGAGCAGATTTACAGGCAGCTTCAGTGTGATGGTGTTGAATGAATGGGGGCTTTTCTGTTTCTGCAGTTGCTGCTGTGTGAACAGTTGGCAGCTTACTCACAAACACTACAGTACATTTATCACGTCCTTACAGTTGGAGATCATCCCCTCTGCAGATGGTGTGTGTGTGTATGTGTGTGTGTGTTTATGAGAACGGGTAATGAAGTTCAGTATAGCTCATGAGGGAACTGGATACGAGTGCTAAGAACTCATTATGCTATGATTTTTTTTTTTTACTTTATTTCCCCTTAATTTAGCTTAAATCTTTTTTTTTTTTGAAGTTTGATATGTTTCATTTGATATATTATGGAAACAATGATCCATATTATAAGCTATCAGACTTTGTAGCTTCTTTAAATTTGTATACGGGGCTTTTTTTATATTTCATGTCCAGAAAAAAAAAGTGCAGTATTTTGACTGAAAGGAGCACAATTGGACACAATTGTCTTACTTGTGCAATAAAGATTTTGAGAAATATCTATTGAATAGTTAAACATTGTGTATTTTATGTCCATTTATAGTGTTTATGGAAGCTGTGTTAAAGTTGATGGTCCGTTTTTGGCCCGTTTTTCTGAGCTACAACTGCGCACTCTCTCCGCTTTTAGGTTCTTTGACCCGTTTTTCTGTGCCAAAACTGAGCACCATCTCTGCTTTTAGACTCGTTTGCCTGTTTTTCTGCTCTACAACTGCGCAGGCCGCAGGCCGTAGTTTGGACACCCCTGATTTAAAGCCTTTTATATTATATGAACTCCTAACAGTACAGTAAGTCACAAACCTATATTAAAGTCCAGTCATGCAAAAAAAAATAATAATAAAAAGTAAATAAATAAAAATACCATGATATACCGTGAAATCGTCAGGATCTTAAAAAAAAATTCAGTGATATGCATTTTTGGTCATACCGCCCAGCACTAGCATTTACAATAAGTGGGCGTGGCAGAATAGTGTTGCAAGCTGCTCTGTGTCAGAGTGACAAATTGACAGAGGTGGAAAAAGTACTGGAAAATTGTAATGAAGTAAAAGTACCTTTACTTTGCTAAAAATCTACTCAAGTAAAAGTAAAAGTACCCATCTAAAAATCTACTCGAGTAAAAGTAAAAAAGTACTCAATTTAAAATGTGCTTTGAGTAAAAGTTACATAGTTACTTTTAATTATTTGATGTAAAAAAAGTAAAAACAAATCATAACTTAAATCGTTTTTAATGAACTATTATTCCAAATACTAATTTGGACCTTTCAGGCAGTATTTGTTTCTTTACTATTAAAAATTTATGGTAATATAGGTGACTATAAACTGTAATTTTATAGTTTCACAGTTCATTTTTATTTTTTTAACTTGCCATTGCTAAGCTTTAAATGCTATTTACATGTTTTTTTTTTACATTTAAGCAGATTGTTTAATGATAAAAGTACTTACACAACATGCTTTTTTTTTTATTCAGACAATTGTTTTTTTCCCCCCAGCATTTTTTTTACTCAGTAATTAGGAGTTTTCCAATGTAGCGAAGTAAATTACTTGTGTCAAAATGTACTTGAGTAAAAGTAAAATGACCTATTTTAAAAATTACTTTAAAAATGACAAATTACTCAAAATCTACTCAATTACAGTAACTTGAGTAAATGGAATTCATTATTTTCCACCTCTGCAAATTGAGTTGTAATTTTTTCAACTTAATGCAATTGCCAGAACACATCCACACACCACAACAAAGCGTGTGACCTCAAACACACACACACACAAGAGACAAACTCGGGGTGATTCAAGCGACTCAGACAGGAGTTCCTGGGGAACACACTCTTTCCACACTCTCTACAGCTGGAAGCACCACTCTGTACGCTCCAGCAGACTGTCTGTAAGAGGAAGAGGCCACTGGCTGTTAGTGTGTGTGATTGTGTTTGATCATTGCAAGTTATCATTAGTGTGTTTTGTGTGTGTGTGTGTGTGTGTGTGTGTAAAACCCCCTGGATGCTGTGGTGTTCCACTTCTACCCAGACAAATGTCTGTCTGAGTATTACAGAGTAAAGCTGGAATTACATGTGTGGCTGTTACATCACTTTAAATTAACCACTACCTGTGTGTGGAATAGTGTGTGTATGTGTGTGTGTCTGAGAGAGAGAGAGAGAGAGAGAGAGAGAGAGAGAGAGTGTGTGTGTGTGTGTGAGTGTGTGTTTCTTTTAACTTCACCCTTTCTCTTTGTAATGTGTTCAATCATTTGCTCTGTCATCTATGCGTAATGTGTGCAGTTAACCACTGCCAAATCTGCGGAGCTATTTCCTGGAATAAGAGATTTGGACGTGTGTGTGTGTGTGTGTGTGTGTGTGTGTGTGTGTGTGTGTGTGTATGTGTGAGAGAGAGAGGGATGGGGAATGGGATGGTATTAGCAAAAACACTGTAGCTATTCCCATAAGTATCTGGAAGGTGTGTGTGTGTGTGTGTGTGTGTGTGTGTTAGAGGTGTCACGATTCTCTAAATCCTCGATTCGATTTTATTTCCGATTTTAGGGTCACGATTCGATTCGATTCTCGATTTTCCTTTTTCTATTTGTTTTTACAGCAGAGAGGCCTATGCCAGTTTTAGCTTAGTCTATGGACAGTCATTGGTTTGATTCATCAAATTTACAATATCTTATTTTAAAAGGTGAGCTTGATATAAGTGATGCAAAGTGATGCAAGTGATCTGTAATACACCACATCAGGCACTAATGGTCAAATTTAAATAATTTAATTAAGATATATATATGTAATGCCATCTAGTGGCTTTTTTTTGGTAGCAGCAGTGTGCACTATTAAAACAGCAATGTGCAACATAAAATAAAGAAGAAAAAAAATACAGGAACAGTCATGTAAAAAAATAATAGAACAATTAGAGCCTTAACAAACGGAACTCTATCCTACTATAACAGTTAAACATGAAAAATAAGACTTTAAGACTTTTTAGGTCCCTGCGAATGACAAGTTTTTTTTCTTTAATAAAGATATATTATTAACTTTATCTGAGAGAAAGATACTTCTTAAGGTACCAAAACTATTAACATATTTGAGGCTAGAAAAACAACTGTTATTTTTATATTTTCAAGTTTTTCTTTAAGCAGATGAGATTGTCCACATTCTCTGGAGAAAAGGCTGCTCTTTGAGCTACAGCGTGCTGCGCCATTTGTGTGTATATGTATATATATATATATATATATATATATATATATATATATGTGTGTGTGTGTGTATGTCAGTGTATGTGTGTGTGTGAGTGTGTGTGTGTGTGTGTGTGCAGGTTTGGTGCTTTGCTGGTTGTCTCTCGCCCGCTCCCTCACTCACTCTATCACTCACTCTCTCACTCTGTGGGTCATTAGCGTGATTTATACGCCTTTCTCTGGATGGTTGCTAAGGTATGTATGGACCGGGTGATGAAAGTGTGTGAAAGGTGACCCGGCAGGATTTTACGGATCACACGGATTCTGTCTGGTGGGTTTAGCGTGGACAGTCTGGCGAAACCGGAACACCGACTTTTCCATGGAAGTTTTGTGGATGAAAGACTCTTATCCTCAGGGAGCGTAAACACCTGCTCAGTCTTACCCAAGCTTTTTAGGGTACAATACATGACTATACACCAGTTTGACAAGTGATTAGAGCGTAACTTTGTGTTAAATGGCAAAACACGAACAAGCTAGTTAATGCTTAACTGTACTAGAAGCCCAAAACTCTTCCTCAACTGCTGACTTGCCATAGAAAGTAGGTACAGATCCCTCCCTCAGACAAAGTCTACTGGCTCATCCTGCTATTGTCTGTCTGAAGTTCTCAGCCAGCAGACGGAAATGGCCTTTCTTGAACTGATCTAGTGGGTTCAAGAAGGGCCAAAAAGCTGTTCCTGGCCACGGCCCATGTTTATGCTGAATGTAACCCTTGTGTTAAATGGCAAAACACGAACAGGCTAGTTCATGCTTAACTGTAGAATATATATATAGAAGCCTAAAACTCTTCCTCATCTGCTGACTTGCCACAGAAAGTAGGTACAGATCCCTGCCTCAGACAAAGTCTGCTGGCTGATCCTGCTATTGTCTGTCTGGTCTGAAGTTGTCAACCAGCAGGCCGAAAATGGCCTTTCTTGAACTGATATAGAGGGTGAGACTCTGATGGCGGTTGGCAAGTAAGGGATGGTGCCAAGGTGGTTCTATGCAGGTTTACTTTTTGTGACGTCAGAATAAAGAAGCCCTCCAAACAGCTTATAGAAGCATTTAATTTATATGATTATGACACCAAACACTGTCAGCTGATTTACAGAAAACTGATGGATGGGTTTTTTTTTTAACTTGGAGTGTTTATAGGGACAGTTGAGACGTTTTGCATTATATGTTCACTTTAAAGATAATATAACAGCATAATAATGCAGTTTCCGCCATTCAGTGATAATATAGAAGATTTAGCCATTTAAATTGGATTATAAAAATATATATTTCCTACATAAATGGAATAAAACCTGTTTTTGAACAAAGTCGACATACGTCCTTAATGTTCATGAGCTTTCTTTGCTATATACATACATTGGGCATATTGACTTTAAGTAAAAAGTGCATAGATGTGAGTAAAAAATGTGTTCCTCTTCCAATAGGACTGGTTTACTGTACATACACATTCCTTCCAGGCATAGAACTTTATTTTCAATAACTTCTCAAATACCCAAATACTATTCAGTAGATCAGTACTGTAATCAGGTTTTCCAGTATTTATTTGAGACCCTGAGCTACACCTTCACACTGAATTAAGTAAAATAGACCTAAAAATAGCTTAATTTAAGTATTTAGACACATCCCTAACCTGATTAGTCTCTTGCTGCTGTTCTTTCCTGTCTGCACCAGTGTAGTACACTAGCACAGGGGCCTTCAGGTTGATAGGACTCTTGGCGTGAGTAAGTGTGAGTAAGTGTTAAAACAGAGGTGGGCCTCTCCTGATGGAGGACTGTAGTCACATGGAGCACACGTTACAGACCTGAAGCTGTTTACACCTCTAAATCTGGTCCAGCCTGGTCAGAGAATGCCCATACAACAGTTTATATGCTGGACGTGTGTATATTTTTAACTGCCTGACTTCCTTTGTGAGTTTGTGTTAAGATTTTGGGGGCATTTGGCTCTGTTTTGTTCCGGATATACCGGAATGTGTTTAGTGTTTGGCTCAGTGCAGCTAAGCTAGTGCTAAAACCCGACTAAAGATGACTTAAGCAAACATCAGCAGAGCAGACAGACTTACGTAATCTGAAATAAGACCCTAATGTAAACGTGGTGAAGATGCTGTATATATTTTAGGCTCTTAGTGCAGAACTAACGTCATGACTGCCCTCAACAGGTATAGTTCCAAAAAGGTTATTGTGAGGAAATGTCATCAAAACTTGTAAGGTGTTATATTTGTTTTAGGGAAATTAGAAAAGCCAAGAAAAGTAGGAAACCTGTGTAGCCAGGTGGTGAATTGATTATACACCTTTAAAGTGTGTGTCTGTAACTTTAAGAAACACAATCAGAAGTGTTGTCACCCTGAGAGAGGAAAGGGAGGAGCTAAGAGCATGGTAGAGAAGGAGGCTCAAGCTGCAGTGAATGGTGGTGCTCAATTTTAGGATTCATCCAGAGCCATCCTAATGAAATAAGAGGTAAAAACCAGGAAATACTGAACAATATAAGGTTTAGTTGGCCTATAACAGTAGTAGATGCCTATATTGCCTTTCTAAACATGTATTTTGAATGAATCACAACCAGATGCGGGCAGATGGCATTGTTTCTGTGGGGTAATGTGCTCCTCGTGTTCAAGCCTTGTATTTTTCTGGGTTACAGAAGCTGTTTGTCCAAGTTCTCTTGATGAAATGCTCAAGTCTTGTTGAGTAAAGCTGAGTAAATTGAGGTGAGCTTAAAAACAAATATAAAAAGAGCTTTGTTAATGGTATTAAGGTGGTATTAATGTTATTTTCTGTTTTTAGTGCCACTACCAAATACTGTACTGTGTTCTTAGTTAGGGTTTTTACAGTGTATTCATTTTTATTTTTATTGTTTTGAGTTCAAATTAAATCAGAATAAAATACCCGAAAAACAAAAGTTCTTTTGTCATTTGGTGTGCGTCCTTTCCCCGGTGACACCTGTATTGCTTACAGGGACAGTAAAGGAAATTACAGCTCAAGAACAATATATCGATATATTGAAGTATCGATATTTTGTTAAGACGTAAAGATTGGTGTCCGAAGTTAATTTAATGTTGTTTAAACCCCTACCACTAGATAGCAGTGTTGCACTCTGTCATTTGATTCCACTCTTCTGATTGGATACTGATAGGGTGTACTGTAGCACAATATTGCCTTGCTTACAGTATCGCAATGTATTACAAATTACAAAGCCTTACAAATGGCCTACAAAACCAAGAATGGACCATTCCTTCTATACTTGATGGCATTGTTCAAAAGCCAGATCCATAACAACAGCTCCTCCAGCTTCAATTACAGTTAGCCCACACCCACTATGTTTCAAGACTCATGGAAGACAGTCATCCAGGCCACTGTCATTAGGTCCTTACCACTGCTGGCTGGGAGTTTCCAGATACCAGTTTGTCATACAGAGTCAGAAACCACTTAACCAAATCTCTTAGATATTATTGAACACCTCCACACAGTCTGAGGGGACTATAGACCTATCCAGATGGGATTAGTTTCTCTGGGGGTCCTGGGGTAATGTTCTCTTTTATGGGGGTCCTCTGTGATTTTATTCTCGTCTGAAACAACCATGCATGTGTTTTTTTGCTGAACTTCGTGCTCTTCCGGTAATTTTAGTCCTGTCCGGATGCACATTCTTGAGTTTCGTCGCCTCGTGTTTAATAAAATAGCTATTTATCCACTACCACACATCATAATTACACTTTGGGCAGGCGTTTCCACGGAGATCCACGTAAACACAACAGCTAGTGGAAATGGTGGAGCTACTGAACGTGATGATGTGACCGAGAAAGCCAAAAAACTCACTGGTCCTCCTGTTTTTCAATTGCAGTCCAGATGCATAATATACACTTACAGAAAAAATGAAACAGAAATACCTTATATATACAGGGGTTGGACAATTAAACTGAAATACCTGTCATTTTAGTGTGGGAGGTTTCATGGCTAAGTTGAACAACCCTGGTGGCCAATCTTCATTAAGAGTGTGAAGGTTCAATTAGCAGGGTAGAAGCACAGTTTTACTCAAATTATTGCAATGCACACAATATTATGGGAGACATACCAGAGTTCAAAAGAGGACAAATTGTTGGTGCACGTCTTGCTGGCGCATCTGTGACCAAGACAGCAAGTCTTTGTGATGTATCAAGAGCCACGGTATCCAGGGTTATGTCAGCATACCACCAAGAAGGACGAATCACATCCAACAGGATTAACTGTGGACGCTGTAAGAGGAAGCTGTCTAAAAGGGATGTTCGGATGCTAACCCGGATTTTATCCAGTAAAAAACATAAAACCACGGTTGCCCAAATCACTGCAGAATTCTATGTGTACCTCAACTTTGCTTCAGTTTCATTGTCCAACCCCTGTATGTATATCGATATTTGAAGCCACATATCATCCCTACTGTTTTACATCTAAGGGGAATCTAGAGCTCAGACGAGCTTCTTTTAAACACTTCTTGATCCTGGGTTTTATCTCTTCTTGTTGGAACTTTGGTTGATGTTATGTGCGAGTAGATCTGCTGTCGTCATTGTGGCCTCCCAGAGAGATTGTGGGTCGGATGATCTGTCTGATGTTGAACATCTGCAGGAAGTGCTTCCCATATATGGGATTGCTTCTGATCACAGACTAAAATTAGAACTGTAATGCAGTGATGAAACAGGGAGGATGGTTTAGCACTATCGCTAGCTCTAGCGCTAAGTGTAGAAGATGACCTGGTTCGTCCGGGGCGGGGGCGTTGATTGCATCAGCGCTGCGGAGAGAGAGAGATGTTAAGGCTGTGTGTATCTTACTGTATAAGCCTCTAATGAGTCCGGCAGGGCGGGTTTGCTGGAACGCTGGAACTTGTATGGTTTGCATCATTCATTGGAGTCCATTGTTTAAGACGACGAAAATGAAAAAAAAAAAGAAAGAAAAAAACAGGCAGGACTTCTGGGAAAGCCCCTCATTAGAGCTTATGGGAAACTCCATGGCTCTGTTCAACATTTTTCCTCACCTTTTCTTCCCCCCCATTATAATTTCTCTTTTCTTTTTCCAGAGCTGGAGAGCAGGGTGCTGCACCCCGCACCGTTTCCCCTGTCAGTTTCTCATTTTTCCTCTCGTGTTTTTTTTTTTTTTTTCCCTGTCCGAGTCTTCAGTACCTCACCCTGTTTGCGGCCTGTTGGAGAAATCCCATGCCGAGCTTCGGTTCGTGCCAGAGGGGCCACGGGCCAGAACATTCTGAAGTCTGGGTGGTGTTGCTATGCTGTTGTGGAGTTTCCTTTACAATGGGGCTTTGAGTTCTGCAGACTGTCCATAACTTCCGAACATTAGACCACTGGGACTTCTCTCCTTCTTTAGGACAAAAGTATGTTGCATTTCTATAAACAGTCGTCGCAACCAAGTTAAAAAGCCTGATTTTGGTACTTTTGTCCAGATACAGTCTGTCTTTCAGTGTCAGGAACCAGTGAGGGATCTTTAAACGTACAACACTGTCTTAAAGACCAACACACAAACTGTCATCATAGATTGTCCAGACTTCCATGTGTCCCTAAGCAAAATTCTGATTAGTTGCCCTCCTACCTAAAGTCTATGAGCCAAAATGTGACTATTTTTTGACAGTAGCATTTGACTTTCCTCTAATATTCTCTCATTTAAGGTAGAATAGGACAAAAAGACCCCAACATAGCTGTGTTTCTCCAGTTTATATCTTTGTGCCACCTTAAATGGTGCAGCAGTTTCGTTTAAGGTGTAACAAACAAATCAAGTAAGCCAGAGTTGGAGTAATTGATTGTGTGAATATAGCAGCAGCATTTAAGGTGGAATTGAAACTCAATTTATCTTAGCACAATGGAATAGTAAGGGTCTTTCTGAGTGTTATGGGTGCATTGGGGTTTGGAGTTCAAATGAACAGCTGCTAGACAGTATACAATTATCAGTATATCAGTATGTGTTCCTTTTTTACTTTTCTGCTTTAGAGTTTGGTTGATGTATGTTTACTGTGGATCTGTGAGGCTTTTAAGGTAGTGGAGATCTGCTGTGCATCTCTAAATATCTTCCAGTGTTTATGGTTCTTACACTATTATTTATTTTTTTAACAGTCACAACGCAAGAAGAACCATCTCAGGTTTACCTGTCCTGAAGGATAGTTTTGCTTCATCGTCTGATTGATATGGGATACTAACTCTCACTAACTTAACGCAAAGGGGAGAGCAGGGGTCTTTGCTAATTTGTTGGACCTCAAGCTGAAAGAGTTGGGGTGTTGGGTTATGCAACAAGACAATGACCCAGAGTACACAAGTCAACCAACTAGAGAACAGAGCCCAGAGCTTATCTCTTTATTAAGATGCTGTAGAACGACTGGAAAAGTACTTGGTTTTAAGGCTTCTCAAGGCTTTTGTAGGCTGTTGAAGGAGGGGGGGGGTATTACTGAAGATTATTACTGTAGTTTCACATACTTTTCTAGTCTAAATCGTTGATGTTTACTCAATGAGCTAAATTAGTTAGATTGTATTTGTAAATAATTGTGACTTCACAGAGGCTAATGCAAAAATTGAGGTACTTCCAAATGGGTTCACTTACTTCTTTGTGCAACTGTAAGTCAATAAAGCCAGAAACTCTGGGCCTTTATGGTACTGTTGTAGTCAAGACCGGTAGAGCTGATTCAGAGTCAAAACCAAGACTCGTCAAGTCAAGACCAAGACTGGAATAAGCTAAGACTGAGAGAAGACCAAAAAACGATGACAGTTGGTCTGCAGGTCTAGGTTCAGCAACAGTATGTGCTGAAAGAATGAGGTCAGCTGACTACCTGAATATACTATATATATATTATAGACCAGGTTATTCCATCAATTATTTTTTTCTTTCCTGATGGCACGGCCATATTCCAAGATGATAATATCAGGAGTCATGGGACTGGAATTGTGAAAGAGTTCAGGGTTCAGGGAGCATGAGATCATCATTTATCATTTTCACACATGGATTGAGAGAGTTTACCACAGAGTCCAGAGCTTAACCTCTTTGGGATGTGCTGGATGGAGAAGAGAGGCTTTGTGCAGTGGTCAGACTCTACCATCATCAATTAATGCCACAGTAAATTCGTGCCACAATCAAAGTTAAAGTTATATTTGGTCCAACCAAATATAAATGTGACCTTTATGGTGGCATTTTTTTTTGGCCAGGCAGGAAATTATAGTCTTAGTTAAACTAAGGCAATGTAACATTTAGAAGGAAGTAGAGAGCTGAGCTATTAAGTACACAAGTTTTTACAATGTTACACATAACTGTTGTTCAATAACAAAGGAAAAAAACGCTCCATTTCTGATTAATGTTGCTTCGGAGAGACTTTTGCCTTTGTTTGGTTGGGTTATGCAACGGGTTGATGATTAGGTATTGTGTTCAGGGCATTGTTTTAATTTGGTATAGCCAGTTTATCCGAAGTTAGCTTTGTTCCAGCAGTTTATTGAACACAGGACGGACGTAAGGAAAACGTCTTATCAGATTGTGTGTTGGGTCAAACATCATCATATCAGATAGATCAGAATATTATACAAGCTCTGGAGAAGGTACAGAAGCGGGGCTTACGTAAAGAAGAAGAAGAAGAAGAAGAGCATGGAAATGAAAGGAGTGCTTCCAGTCGAAGGGGAGGCCTCATGGCTACATCTGCTGACCATATGGACCACAAAAATGAGATGAATTTGGAAGAACTAAGACCACATCTGGCATCTTTTCGCATACACACTCGCACTCTCATAAACACGCACACACACACGTACACATGGGGGAGTGGAAGGTCAGGCAGGCCTCCAGTGTGTTGCTAGAGAAGGTGGGAGTGAGGGATTCCCTTAAACGAGTGTTATTTTTTCTCACTATCGCCCCTTCTTCTTTGAAGGTCGTGGTTACAGAGTTGATGAACCATTTCCAGTTTACAGGAAAGTGAATTCGCTTGGTTTTAATCTTTCGCCAGTTTTGGAGGTTGAAGTTTTTCTAATTGATTTCTCATCATTTTTGCTTTATTAATAACTTCATCGCATTACACAGAAGTTTACAGTATCATCTTATCTCATAACTATGGAGCCCCATAGCCCCTATGGAGACGTGGTGAATTTTTTATTTTTTATGTAGAAAGTGGTGAGCACCACTTACTAAGTCGTGATCACCACATACTAAGTCGTGAGCACCACTTACTAAGTCGTGAGCACCACTTACTAAGCCGTGAGCACCACTTACTAAGCCGTGAGCACCACTTACTAAGCCGTGAGCACCACTTACTAAGCCGTGAGCACCACTTACTAAGCCTTGAGCACCAATTACTAAGTCGTGAGCACCACTTGCTAAGTCGTGAGCACCACTTGCTAAGCCGTGAGCACCACTTACTAAGCCGTGAGCACCACTTACTAAGTCGTGATCACCACTTACTAAGTCGTGATCACCTCTTACTAAGTCGTGAGCACCACTTACTAAGTCGTGAGCACCACTTAGTATATTCACTTGTCTGTACTTCACAGACTGCTACGTTGTGCTGTGCACATGCTCCTCCATCCAGTTATCAAAATCATATTTATTTAGCTGCCATTTGTGATCTAATGTAGGCTGCTTTTACAACAATCTAGCTAGCTAAGCTGATGCTAGATAAGTTAGCTTAGCTTTAATGCTTTCATTGCTCTCTGTACAATATATGGTAGGCTTGGGTGAAAGTAGCTGCTGTGTTTGGGGTGTGTGTGTGTGTGTGTGTGTGTGTGTGTGTGTGTGTGCGTGCGTGTGTGTGCCCAAAAGCTTTTTCTGTGCACATCTAATAAGAGTTAGCTGGCTAACATTAGTTAAAACATTCCACACTGAAATAAAGTAGTTGACATTAGCTAACCTAGCTAACATTAGCTAAAACATTCCCCACTGAAATAAAGTAGTTAACATTAGCTAACCTAGCTAACATTAGCTAAAACATTCCCCACTGAAATAAAGTAGTTAACATTAGCTAACCTAGCTAACATTAGCTAAAACATTCCCCACTGAAATAAAGTAGTTAACATTAGCTAACCTAGCTAACATTAGCTAAAACATTTCCCACTGAAATAAAGTAGTTAACATTAGCTAACCTAGCTAACATTAGCTAAAACATTTCCCACTGAAATAAAGTAGTTAACATTAGCTAAAACATTTCCCACTGAAATAAAGTAGTTAACATTAGCTAAAACATTTCCCACTGAAATAAAGTAGTTAACATTAGCTAACCTAGCTAACATTAGCTAAAACATTCCACACTGAAATAAAGTAGTTAACATTAGCTAACCTAGCTAACATTAGCTAAAACATTCCACACTGAAATAAAGTAGTTAACATTAGCTAACCTAGCTAACATTAGCTAAAACATTCCCCACTGAAATAAAGTAGTTACCATTAGCTAACCTAGCTAACATTAATTAAAACATTTCCCCCCCGAAATATGAACATATGCCAGTTTAAACTATAGCTTGTTGGCTACCATTATCTGGTGCTCACGACTTAGTCAGTGGTGCTCACGACTCAGTAAATAGTGCTCAGGACTTAGTATGTGGTGCTCACGACTTAGTATGTGGTGCTCACGACTTAGTATGTGGTGCTCACCACTTAGTAAGTGGTGCTCACCACTTTCTCCGTACATAACAGTCGAATTCATACTGAAAGACCGCTTATCCAAGAACCACTTTTTATTCCACCATTAAAAAAAAGATCTATGCTTGTTGTTAGGGGTTGGCCAAAATATTGATATCACAATACATTGTGTTGATTTCCTTTGTGATTGTTTATCGATATGTGGCATAAAATGCAGATATTTTTTATTGAAAGCGTTGCTGCGCTTTCCTCCAAACACTCTGGCTACATGGTGATGCTGCATTTGCAGCAGTTGGAAAAGAGGCGGAGTCTGACTTTACATGTATTAAATGATGCATGTGCTCGTCCTCACACTCCTAGAGTTGGGGCATTACTAGTGATAGTGGAGTCATAATGAGTAAAGATTGGGTTATTGCCTTTCCAAATGTTTTAAGATGAAAAATATATGTAACAAAAAATATAAAGGATATTTGATACTTGATGCAAAGGTTTTGTATCACTTTATTTATCAGTTTTTGCTAGTTTAATTTTGCTTCTATCTTGAGTTCATTTGATTATTAGTCATCATGTCATTCATTACATTTATTATACATTATGTTTTACATCATAAACTCATAAACTGTGTGATTTTCAGATTCGGCATGGCTGCTGCGCTTGGTCAGATCTCCACAGCAGCAGGGTGGAGCTTCCCCACTAGCTCTCCATCTCTTCTGCACTCTAAGCAAGCTGATTGGCTCTTTTTTTAAAGTGCAGGACTTTAGAAGATCTGCTCTGGATTCTTTAGTCTTTCTGAGCTCTAAACAATGTTTGTGACCTTGAAATGTCCTAACAGTGAAATCAGATCCCAGCCAGGCCTGCTTTACCTCAGCCTCAGATAGTTTCCTCCCTCTCAGTCTTCTAAGGCTTGGCGGAAGGTGAGGTGTGCTATTTAAGGGTGCTGCTCATTACAGCAGAGTTACTCACTCTCTCTGACTTTCTGCTGATCTCTGACTCAGTGGATGGTGGGTGAGGGTGGGTGATGTTGGGTGATTGGGCACAGCTGTTAAAGCCGCTCTGTGATGTTGAAACCAAACATGGTGTTTCTTTATATACAGTAACCTCCCTCACAATCAGTTAGATTTATTAGCCAAGTGAGATCATTTCAGTTTATATGGAAACCATAGCAACGTACATCTCTCTCGCTGTCTCTCTTTATCAAATTTGCCCAGAACTTTCTACCGTAATTCTCTTTCTCCAGACACTGGTGACATTTGAGTTTTTAGCATTTTTAAAGCGTTTTAAGCTGTATTTGGAGAATCAGTGTTCGTAGTTAAAAATATACAATTAAACAAATATATTTCATTATAAATAAAAACTTTGTGTTGATCTTAAACTAGTTAATTCATTTCACATTTAAAACTGCCACACCATTCACTGCCACACCAGTCCCCCCCACACCAGTCCCCCCACACTAGTCACCACCACACCAGTTACTGCCAAACCATTTACTGCCACACCAGTTACCACCACACCAATCGATCCCACGCCAGCCACTGCCATACTAGTTGCCGCCGCACCAGTTGCCACCGCACCAGTCGTCGCCAAACCAGTCGTCGCCAAACCAGTCGATGCCACACCAGTCACCGCCACACTAGACGCCGGCACACCAGTCGTCGCCACACCACCCGAAGCCAAACCAGTCACCGCCACAACAGTTACTGTCGAACCAGTTGTCGCCACACCAGTTACTGCCAAACCAGTCCCTGCCACACCAGTCGCTGCCACACTAGACACCGGCACACCAGTCGTCGCCACACCAGTCATCGCCAAACCAGTCACCGCCACAACAGTTACTGCCAAACCAGTTGTCGCCACACCAGTTACTGCCAAACCTATTACTGCCAAACCAGTTGTCGCCACACCAGTTACTGCCAAACCTATTACTGCCAAACCAGTCTTCACCATACCATTCGCAGCCCCACTAGTTACTGCCAAACCAGTTGCAAACACACCAGTCGAGCCACACCAGTCCCTACTACACCAATCGCCGCCACACCAGTTAATGCAAAACCAGTCATTGACATGCCAGTCCCTACCACACCTGACACCGCCACACCATTCTCCGCCACACCATTCACCGCCACTCCAGTCGCTGCCACACCATTCACCGCCATACCAGTTGCAGCCACACCAGTCGCTGCCACAACAGTTACTGCCAAACCAGTTGTCGCCACACCAGTTACTGCCAAACCTATTACTGCCAAACCAGTCCCTGCCACACCAGTCGCCGCCACACCAGACGCCGCCACACCAGACGCCGCCACACCAGTCGCCGCCACACCAGACGCCGCCACACCAGACGCCGCCACACCAGACGCCGCCACACCAGACGCCGCCACACCAGACGCCGCCACACCAGTCGTCGCCACACCAGACGAAGCCACAACAGACGAAGCCACACCAGACGAAGCCACACCAGTCTTCCCCAAACCAGTTACTGCCAAACCAGTTGTTGCCACAACAGTTACTGCCACACCAGATTCCCTCACGCCAGTTGTCGCCACACCAGTCGTCGCCACACCAGTCGAAGCCAAACCAGTCACCGCCACAACAGTTACTGCCAAACCAGTTGTCGCCACACCAGTTACTGCCAAACCAGTCCCTGCCACACCAGTCTTCACCATACCATTCGCCGCCACACCAGTTACTGCCAAACCAGTTGCTGCCACACCAGTCACTGCCCTACACCAGTCACCAATATTTAAAATGAACAGTATGCTGAAAGCAGAGTCTTCCCCTCTTAACATCAGTTTTAAGTCAGCACTATCGGCTCATATAGTGAACTCATATAACCGTGCCCACCCTGAAATAGTGCTTCAGATAACGCTGCCCCCCCCGAACCCACTCCTGTTTGTTCTACAGTGCAGCACGGTTCGAGGGAAGTGGGTGTATTTGACTGGAACTGGGAGGAAAGCCATAATTCATGTTTTTACATTACTTTTTCTGTTTTTTACTGTAAGAAAGTGATGCACTCAAGTTCTTGGTAATAAAATCATCATTAATGATTTTTTCTCACGAAAAAATAGATCCAGAAGTCCATTTTCTTTTGCAAAATACTAAACTGAATTCAGCAGAATTTAAATAGAAATGTCAACAGAAACAGAAATATGATAGGACTGTGTTGGTCTGGTCATAATAATCTGATAAACATGCATAGTTGACAGCTGTCTATTAATTGCAAACACACGTTTGTTTACATGGCTACCATGGCAATGTGTACAGCCTTGAGACAGAGAAGCATAATTATAATAATTGGATTGCTGCTGCTGTCTGCCTCACTCATTTTCTAGCCCCGTAGGGATTTCAACTATTCCTTGTAGTGACCAACAGGCTACTGAAAAAATACTTTTTATAAGACATACATATCAATATACAGGGGTTGGAAAATGCAACTAAAATACCTGTCATTTTAGTGTGGGAGGTTTCATGGCTAAATTGGAGCAGCCTGGTGGCCAATCATCATTAATTGCACATTGCAGCAGTAAGAGCAGAGTGTGAAGGTTCAATTAGCAGGGTGAGAGCAAAGTTTTGCTCAAAATATTGCAATGCACACAACATTATGGGTGACATACCAGAGTTCAAAAGAGGACAAATTGTTGGTGCACGTCTTGCTGGCGCATCTGTGACCAAGACAGCAAGTCTTTGTGATGTATCAAGAGCCACGGTATCCAGGGTAATGTCAGCATACCACCAAGAAGGACAAACCACATCCAACAGGATTAACTGTGGATGCTGTAAGAGGAAGCTGTCTGAAAGGGATATTCAGGTGTTAACCTGGATTGTATCCAAAAAACATAAAACCACGGCAGCTCAAATCACGGCAGAATTCAATGTGCACCTCGACTCTCCTGTTTCCACCAGAACTGTCCGTCAGGACAATAAATTATTGGGGTCTAAAACTAGGTGTTTCAGTTTCATTGTCCAACCCCTGTATATAACACAGTGTGATTTTTTTTTTTTTTTTCCTGATATTGTGTTTAGATATTAATCGTGATCAGGTGTGTCAGGTTGTACACAGTGCTAACAGTGTGCATCGTTACCTCGAAATCAAGCACAGAGGATCCAGTTTCTTAATCTTAAGCACAGATAACGCTCGAATGTCCGTCCACCTGAATGCTGAGTCACGCCTGGCTTCTCACGTCTTTTGTTGAAAGTAACAGACGTTTTGTCTGAAGTCCTGGCTAATACCAGTTTAAGAGGCATACTGGGTCCGAGCCACGGTATCGCCTGGAAACTGAGGCACTAACTTGGAGATAGAGTGGTCTTTCTTGGGCTTATGTGAGTGTCAGTGAAAGACAATGGCTGCCAATTTCAGGCCTCTCCCTCCGCTGGGGCTGGAATAGCTGTGGCTATTGAGGCCAGAGCCTGTTAGACACACATTCTTCCTCCCCCTGGAGAGGGCACATTCTCTGATCACTCCGATAAGGGAACAAAACACCCCCTCTCTGGCCTTTCAGCCCGAGTGTTTGTCCAACCTTTCACTCTTCTGTGCGCAAACCCAAACAGCGCTGGTTATACAAGCCTCCGGGAAGGAGAGAGGGAAGAAGGAGGGAGGGGTAAAAAGAGAAAAAAGAGGAGAGAACTGTAAATTCTTAACCAGGTCTAATCTGATCTGGGCTGAGAGTGGGTTCAAGCATCTGACAGTATTAAGTGAAGGCCCATTCCTCCTAATTGCTGAAGCTTGACAAAGCCCCTGTCCCAGGATTGACCTTGGGGTGCCACGGCCCAGCTCTCGGACCTAAAGACGGCCCTCAGAGAACCTCCCTAATGGCTCCCCAGGGCTGGAGGTGCAGGGGCGTCTCAGGCCTCAGCACCCTGGAGAGTGCACCATTGCAAATACGACTTGGTGGGGTTAGAGGGCACCATCATGGGGGGTCTTTATTGCATGGAGGAAAGAAGAATTTTAAACTGTCTCTACTTCTTTAGGGAGGTATCTGTTGTTTGAAGGCCACTGATCCATCCAATGGTCCATAGGTGGGAATAGGGAAAAGAGATGCTTTGGCCTAGAAGAGAAGCCCTTGCATTCTGTCCACTAGGGGTCCTGCAGTAAGTAGCTCAACCAGAACTGCTTATGAGACAAGAGTGGGAAAAGATATATTGAATTTCAATTGTTTACAAAAATATGTGATCATTTTTTTTTAACTTATTTTTCTATTTTCTCCTCAGTTTACATGGCCAATTACCCAACCCACTCATGAGGACTCCCCCTATCACTAGAGATGCCCCAACACACCAGGAGGGTGAAGATTAGCAAATGCCCCCTCTGATACTCTTTTTGAACTGCTGCTGATTGCCGAGTAGCCTGCGCTCTCTGAGAAACTCAGCAGAAGCCACCCACCCAGAGAGAGCAAGGCCAGTTGTGCTCTCTCAGGGCTTTCAGGGCTCTCAGGGTAGCCAATGGCAAGCTACATAACCAGGATTCAAACCGGCAATCTCCTGATCATAGTGGCAGTGCTTAACCCACTGGACGACTCGAAGCCCCTCTTGTTTGAACATATAAATAAGTCTGGTCTGGTCTCTTCTGGACCAATGCAGATTCTGTCTATTTTAGAAGGCAGGGGGCAAAGCCTTGCCCCTGGGCAACTGGAGGGACCATCCTGGAGGAGATGGAGAAGGAACGGTGGAGAAAAAGTAAACTTTTAATGGGAGCTAGAATCTGGTGACTGGTTGAGAGATTACATGTCGTAGTGTGGAGTTTATTGATAGTACTTAAACAAGCTTTCATTGCCATTGAAAATGAGAGTGATGATGCATTCAAGTACTCAAAAGTTCCTGCTTTTTACATGATTGTAAGCATAAATATGTGAAAGTTTGAGCCTCTATAAATCATCACTTCAACATCTTCAAAAACAGGACCAGATAAAATCAATTGGGCATCTTTGGTGGGATTAGCTTTGAATAGCAGTGCTGTTGTGGCCTACATTTGAGAGCTATATGTAATCAAAGCCCTTGACTTGACTCACAGCAATTAAGGATGCTTTTACACTAAAAGAAAGGGGTTGTATCCATCTACTGCAGGGGTGTCCAAACTTTTTTTGTTGGGGGCCAGAAGGAGAAATATACAGCTCTGAAATAAAATAAAAGATCACTTAAAATGATGAGTTTCTTTGGTTTTACCAAACTAAAAAAACTCTGGAACATAGATGATTACAAGCCATCAAACCAAGCTGAACTGCTTGAATTTGTGCACCAGGAGTGGCCAAAAGTTATCCAAAAGCAGTGTGTAAGACTGGTGAAGGAGAACATGCCAAAATGCATGAAACCTGTGATTAAAAAGCCAGGGTTATTCCACCAAATATTGATTTCTGAACTCTTAAAACTGCATTATTTGAGGTCTGAAAGTGCGGCATTTCTCATTCTCTGCAAATGAATGCTCTAATATTTTAATGCCACGATATTTTAAAACAATAAAACAACGATGTTTATTTGACTCAAATATATACCTATAAATAGCAAAACCAGAGAAAATTATTCAGAAACTGAAGTGGTCTCTTAATTTTTCCAGGGCTGTATGTGCGGTCATGGGCTACAGACTCTGCTGTAATAAAACAAATAATTAAAAATACTACTTGATTACTATCATTTTCACAGCATTTCACTCGATTTATTTTTCTTTATCTGTCTTTAACAGTGTTGTGTAAACTAAGATTTTTCCATTTTCACTTACCAGTCAGATGTTAGACTGGTTGTTCAGTGTCATCAGAGAAAATGTTTGTTCACATATGTTTGTCGAGCCAAACAAACCGATCATTCTTTTGGCGTGGCGCCTCCTGTGTTGAAATCTGGACTTTTCCAAACTGCTGTAGAATTCTGGAAATGGGAGCATGTGGTGGCGAATACAACGGGTTTCATCACATTGCAATTCAATGAGTCCTAACTGAGATCCTCCTGTAATCCTTCCACAACAACACAGAAAGGGCTTGAGAACAATTGGATGTCTTTTTCAATGTCAGCAATGTCTTGAAATTGCTGGTTAAATTATGTGATCAGTCATCAGTAAAATCACATATTTCCCCATTTTTCCTGGAATTTTGGCATTTGGAAAATGTGAAAATTTCCCACAAAGCAGGAAAATATGCAGTTACATGATCGCGTACTTGCTTCTCAAAAAAAACGGAGCTTCACTGCAAATGATTTAATGTGTGCTATAATTATAGTCACGATACCAGAATTTTGATTATGATACCAATACCAACTGTAATATCACGATTCTCGATACCAAAACGAAAAAAAAAAAAAAATTGCAAGATGGATGTGTAGCTTAAACAGTTTGATTAGCAATCGCTAGTAAATCTTATTAAAACTACAGAGTGTTTCTTAACTAACTCCGTTAGTTAGGAGAGATTTGTAACACTTTTTAAACTGGGTTTGTGGTGTTTGTTGGGTTACAAGCCTTCATTAGCGATTTAAGCAAAACATGACCCCTTTTTTTTTTTTTATTCCTCGAGCCTGTTTTTTCCCCAGGTCACGGATGAGAGAGGAGGTATTTTATCTCAGCCATTGCCATTCTACGCATGCTGCTACTCTCTCTCTGCTGGCTTGCATGCACGTGTGTCGCTCAACTGAGTCAAATGAATACTTGCGAATTGATTGATTCGTTCACAATACTAGGTTTATCTTAACAATGCGACTCTGACCGGGGTGTGAATCAGTTTTCTTATGAAGTAAATCAAATCTCGCTAATTTGACTCCTTTGAAGCTAGTAACTGGGCTTTATACAGTATTGAAAGCATCGAACGCTATAGAACCGAATCGCTTGTGATGAATAAGTATTGAAGAAGCATTGAAGGTTTGGTGCAGCAATGTGTGCATACATTTGAGACATAAGCGCATCTTTTTTTTTTCAGGGTGTTCAGATTGCTCAAGAGGTCCAATTAAAACGTCAGGTATGCTAACCATTTCAAGTCGCTCAGCTACATTTAGTCTGATTAGATTTGGTTTCAGACTGCAGTTTAGTGAATGGGCACACCAAAGAACTTTAAGTTAAATAACTTTTTGTGTTTGTTTATTATTGTGCACTTGTGTGGTTGCATCATTTTGCTGTTTAAACCATGAAGGCAGGAATGTGTGGGCGGGAACTCAAGGCTCAGAGGACCAATCACAACTTCTGCTGTCTGTGTTTTTCTGTAACACATTAAGAATAAACATAGTCTTTGGCTTAGATTTGAAAGTCTGAACCATCTAAAAAGTTATTTCACACTGTGACCATCGTTCAGTAGATCCAGACCAAGGTACTCTCTTTTGGGTGGACCCAATTTTGGTTCTTTAGCTTGAGCCATGGTTCATGGCACCATTTCCACCTGTTATTTTCGGTTAGAAATTCAGAAACTCAGGTAACTCAAGGTATTAAGTACACAAAAGGTCGGCACCAAACAAGGTAGGCTTAAAAGTCGGCACATGTTTAACGTTAAGATCAGTGACGGTTTCACTGCGAGTGGAAAAATAACGTGACCCTAGTAACTGAATGTCCTAGTCTTTGTCCGTGTGCGTGATTATTATAGCGTGCGTTCCTAAACCAGTGCGTGCACACGAGCCTCACAAGCAGAATCATCCTGACGTCAAATGCTGAATATCGGATTCCTTCGCTGATCTGATAACTCTTATCTGTCCGCGTTCCTCTGCTTTCCAACAAAATTTAAATTCTTCTGGACAGATAACTTCAGAGTTTTTCCATTCTTAAAGCCTTTTCTTCTGTCCGCTCTGGTTCTGAACCCCACATCAGGTGCAGTGCTTTATCTTTATAATTTTAGCAGCAGCATTGCCAAAAAGTTCCTTTGCTGATGTCCAACCAAGCGTCTAGAGCTTCGAGCCTTAAGTCTGTTTTCATTGTGTCTTTTCGTTGGCTTAACTTGGATGGATTACTCTTGTTATCAGTCTGAAGACTGTGACTGGGTTACACCTGCACTGCATACAATGGTAGAAGAAAAGGATAATGTATTAACACTCAAATTATTGGTCAATCGCCTATTATATTGGTTATGACAATTAATAATGACTTTATGTATTCAGAATCAAATCTGAGGCCGTGAATCTCTAAAGCAAAGTCACACGTTGCCACAAGTCTTGTATTTGGAATCAATAACTAAAATTATCTCAGTATAAACATGTTTCATTTAACGTTGATTTTGGTTGTCTAAGCCCAAACCTCTGCACAGCCCAGTGGGATTCCCATCATATTCGCCAACAACCAAGTCATATCGGAATAGGCTAAAGCAGTCATTTTACTCCCCCTGGCATCTAGGGCTGGGCAATATATTTCGTTTTATTTAGTATATTGGGTATATTTTCATACGAGATGAACAGATGAAGAAGGTATAGAAGAGAAGCTATTTAGTCGAAAAAAAAAAAAAACTCAATGGCTCAGTTATTTGGAGATGGTTGGGATTCACAGTGTCATATGAGCAGCAGAATAAAGTATTTTGTACAGCAGAGGGAGGCGGAATTAGGACTAAGACGTTGCCCTAAGCCAGTGGTTCTCAACGTTTTTAGACCATGTACCACCACTGACCAAACTAAGACTTCCAAGTACCTACTACAAGCCATTTAGCAGGAACACCTTTTATTACACAGTAAAGCTAAACATCTAATCCGCACATATACAGTGGTGCGAAAAATTATTTGCCCCTTACAGTTCTTGTACCTTCTTTTTTTTTTGCATTTTTGTCATACTTACATTTTTTAGATTATCAAACAAACTTTAATATAATGCTGCTAGAACTTATAGGCTACTTTGATATAAGTGCCTGTATAAAATCTGCAACATGTAGCTTTGTCTCAGAACATTTTATCAACATTCAGAAAATAATATCAAGACATTATTTTTTTTATCCATATCGCCGAGCCCTAGCCCAATTCCATTTCACCACTTGGCCCTACCACTTAGCCCTACTCCCCTGTTTTGTACATGGACGCCTAGTGGTAGCATGTCCTGATTCTTGTTAGTCTGTGTAGGTTAAGGGTATAGGATCCTTCAAACAGAGATTTTTCAGTGGCACACTCAAAACAGGGCTGTGAAAAGAGATTTGTTTAAAATTATGAAAACCACTATATTACCATAGTTTAATATTTAGTTTAAACGTTTTATTGCCATTTTCTTCATAACAAGCATAACAAATCCCTAATAGATAGTTTCATTAGCTAGCTAGCTAGCTAACTTTCCCGTTCCACCTTAAATGGTGTAATAGGGGGCTCTGAATGGTCCAGCGGGCTAAGCGCTGCCACTATGATCAGAAGTTTTTCGGTTTGAATCCTGTTCATGTAGCTTGCCATTGGCTACCGGAGCCCTGAGAGAGCACAATTGGTTTTGCTCTCTCTGGGTGGGTACAGTAGATTGCACTCTCTCCCCACATCACTCTAAAGGGTGACGTCATTCAGCACAAGGCATCTGTGAGCTGATGTATCGGAACAGAGTCGCTTCGCTTTCCTCGGAGCGCGCTGTGATGCTACTCGGAAATGCTGGTGGTGGTGGCTGATTTCATGTGTATTAGAGGAGGGGGCATGTGCTAGTCTTCACCCTTCTGGTGTTGGGGCATCACTACTGATCGGGGAGGCAGTAGCAGACTCTTGTAGTGGCAGAGGCTTTTAACTGTTCCAAGGGTGTACCGAAGAGTTGCACTCAAAAACAAGGGGTAGAGAGGAGGGTTAGCTAGGAAGTCACTAAACCGAAAACTGTGGTGGCCTTTCTTAATGGCTACCTAAAGAGCACTGAATTGAAGCTTTATCCAAAACCTGGAACGCCAGAGAGGCCAGTGGGTTTGTTCTCTGTATCACTCACTCATCTTTCCATCCTCTCCTCTCTCACCTCATCTCTCTCTTTCCCCTCGAGTCCTTTTAGTGCGAGCTTCAGATACACTTCATCAGCGGCGTACACAGTTACACAAGATAGTTTATGGTAACCTGCCTCTGTCTGTCTGCTGGGAAGGTGAAATCTGTTCTCTGTGGAATGGCAGGAATGTACCCGAGTGAAAGAAGAAAAAGAGAGTGGGTAAAGGAGGGGGGTTCTTGGCAATTGTGGAAGGCTGTAAAGCAGGGCACGGCTCAGCAGGGAGTCCTGTCCAGCTTTGGCACCAGCAGCAGTGGCCTTCCCTGGGGACGGTGGGTAGAGTTGAATCTGGGATCAGGGAGGCCGTAGGGAAGGTAGGGGTTCTCCACGATCAGGTTGCTTAGCAGGATAATGGCCGCGAGTGTTCCTGTACCCATATTGCCAGGTGCATTTCTCAGCCTGGCGGAGCGTGTCCAGAGACAGAGAGACACTAAGATGGGTCGGGAGTTTGAGGAGAGATTAAGTGATTAGGCCTCACAGTGTGGAATGCAGCGAGAGAAAGTACATGGAGAGATACCATGGAGATGCTGAAGAAGAATGTTGCAAGTCATAAAACGTAGCCGGGTTTAATGTGGGGTGAAAATTGGGCAGAGGTTTAAGCAATAGGTGGGAATGGTATTGAGACTGGAATGTGCTTGATACAACAAAAACAACAGATCTTGGTTAGATTTTGGTGTAGAATGGAATAGAAACAGTACAAAACAGTAGAATAAAAATCATGGTATGACTTTAATTCAATCATTCCATTCAATAGAACATCACTTAAATAGAGCTATTCACTGCATACCTGTAACTCTACCTCTTCACAACTTTACAACTGATGCTCTCAAACACATTGAGAGGCAAGAAATTTAAGTAACTAACTCTTGACGAGTTCAGCACAGCTATTAACTGAAAGGTTGAATTCCAGGTGACTCTAACTCCTAAATCTGACTAAGAAAATCCAGCCAAGATGTTTAAAGCTGTCATCTAAGCAAAAGGTGCTACTTTGAAGAATTTAAAATTTTAAACATTTTCTGGTTTGTTTAACACTTTTTTATTTACTTAGTAGGGGTGGGCAATATGGCTCTAAAATAATATCACGATATTTCAGGATATTTTTGCTATAACGATATACTTGCAAAATAGAAAAACTGAAAAATAATTCATTAATTTCAGGAATATAGTATAATAGTATAACAGTATAATCATAATGTGGCAAAATAAATAATATAGCATAAAATAATATTATGCAGCAAAAAATATTGCAGAATATTTCATGCATATAAACTGCAAACAAAAACTATAAACTAAAACAATTATACAATAAATACCTAAAGCTTCACAGTAAATAATAGACTACTTTTAAGACAAACCAGCCTTATTATCACGATATGGATTTTTAATATCATGATATTTCTGTGTCACAATATATTGTATATGATATGTAATTACTAAGTAATAGGGCAATATTATATGTTTTTTTATAGTTTGGACAACTTTAGTATTAAAAATACTGAAAAAGGAAAAAGTGGTGTCCAATTTTTGGACTGGTGCTGTACATCTTCATTTACTAAATATCAGAACATTTCATATTTAAAATGGGCATTTCTGGGCACTTAATTTTATTTAGAATGTAAAAAAAAAAACCTAATAATAACAGAACTTATTCAGTGAAATATATGAGCAAAACAATAGTGAACTTGTTGGAATAGTGTGGTCCAGCGGTCTAAAGCGCTGCCACTATCAGCAGGAGGTCGCAGGTGCGAATCCCCGCTCATGCAGCTTTGCCATCAAGCTGCCGGCGCTCAGAGGGAGCAAATTGGCCTTGCTCCCTCCGGGCGGGTAGATGGCGCTCTCTTCCCACATCACTCCTAGGGTGATGTTCGCAGCACAGGGCGTCTGTGAGCTGATGTATCAGAACCGAGTTGCTGTGCTTTCCTCCAAGCATTACAAATGAACTATTAGTTTACACTGTCTGGAGTCTGGAGTTATTTTTTATAATCGATATTGTCCGTTTTATTAACTGATTGTTGTAGTGCTAGTGGACATTTGAGTCTGATAGAGGGGATCTGATGGCTGTTTTGTAAAAGTGTAAGGCACAGAGTAGCTTTCTTCAGAGAGCAGAATGTCGCTGTCCAATAAAAAACACTCTTTAAAGCTCCAAAACAGCAACTTTACAGGAGAGAGAAAAACCTTATAAACTTTCAATGGAAGTCAATGTAAAAAGAGTTATTTCAGGTAATTTTGAAGAGTCTCTATTGGTCCGTTTCAAATTATGTAGTAAACTAAATATCTAAAAAATCTAAAAAATCTAAATAAAAAAAATGGAGATAGGTGTTTTTCATTGGACAGCGACGAGAAGCTTTCTGTACATCATTGTTGTTTTCAGTGTCCTAATTTACATTTCTTTTGAACATACTGTAAGTATTATAGCATCTTGGTTGGAATCTAAGGATGAGAATGTTTTCTCTGTATGTTCCAAATTAATACAGGAAATAGCTTTCTTGTTTGTTATTTGGACTGTCTGTCGTTTACTGTTGATGCCTAGTCTGTAAATTAGATTATACAGAAACAGCAGCCCAGTCAGCCTCCGGATATGAATAATAATATTGTTTGAACGGAGGCTTAGTGGATGCAGAGAAAGAAAGAACATGCAGATAGGTCTATATGTCTGTCTAGAGCTGGGCAATATGACAGTATTGTATTTTATTGTGATAAGTTTGTTATAGTGATAACTAATAGGAATCTCTAATTATACTGTGGATTTCATACGTTTTAAGCTGCTCATTTCATTGCAATTCTAATTAATTTATCTGTAATCGGTTAAAAGTTATTACACAAATTAACAATACACATGATGATAAATACTATGTATTGTGACATATTCTTTAAGTATCTTTTTTTTTTTTTTAACCATATCGGTAACTAGTTTTTCAGCAATACTGCTTAATCCACTACAGCTTTCAAAATGCCATACCAATCCAATAACATACAGTATAAGATTTAAGACTGGCATCAACATTTGTGATGTTTCTGTATTTACCATAATAGTTTATACGGTGTATTTATCATGTAATCACATGCATTCAACTGTAACGTGCATAATTATAGTTATGGTTCAGTACAAACACATGTACATTCCAAGTTAGATAGCTAGATGTGTCTTGAGTAAAACTAGTATGCTAAATGTATTATTAGAATTGCACTGCTGAGGTAAATTTAGGATTAGAACTGCACTTATGAGGTAAATTAATAGCAAAAATGGTTGGTTAGCTAGCTAAATAATTGACTTGGCTATAACCGCTAAGGAAAACTTAGGATTAGAATTGCACTGATGAGGTAAATTAATAGCAAAAATGGTTGGTTAGCTATCTTAAATTTTGACTTAGGTAGCACCGCTGAGGTAAAGTAAGGATTAGAACTGCACTGATGAGGTAAATTAATAGCAAAATGGTTGGTTAGCTAGCTAAATATTTGACTTGGCTATCACCGCTAAGGAAAATTTAGGATTAGAATTGAACTGATGAGGTAAATTAATAGCAAAAATGGATGGTTAGCTAGCTTAATGTTTGACTTAGGTAGCACCGCTGAGGTAAAGTAAGGATTAGAAATGCACTGTTGAGGTAAATTTATAGCAAAAAGGTTGTTTAGCTAGCTAAATAATTGACTTGGCTATCACCGCTAAGGAAAACTTAGGATTACAAGTGCACTGATGAGGTAAATTAATAGCAAAAATGGTTGGTTAGCTAGCTAAATATTTGACTTGGCTATCACCGCTAAGGAAAACTTAGGATTAGAAATGCACTGCTGAGGTAGCTAGCTAACTAAATGTACTGCTGAGGTAAATTTATTGTTGTAATAGCTAACTGTTGACTATGGTAGCACTTCTGTGCTTTTTGGTATGTCTGCTGGGATGTTAAGTGTTATTAAATATTTGTAATAAATAACTGTAGTTTTGCTGCTATGTTTATTTAATGGTAAAAATTTTGAGAAATTTGAATGATGCACGGTGCATGGTGCTGTCAGTGGGAGGGGATCTGAAGGGGGGGTGTAGTAGTGCTGGGCTGGTCCTGCTGGAGACGGCTCATCCTACTGCAGTGAGAAACGTGAGACTTGTTGAAAGTCCTGTCGGCCTTTTAGCTGTGCCCTCAGCTCGCCCGCGGTGATGCTGAACCCTGTCCTCTAACCTCCTGCAGGAGCTCACTGGGGTTTCAGGGGTCAGAGTTCAGAGGTTAAGCTGAGGGGCAGCAGGGTGATCTACCACACACATACACACACACATACAAAACCTGGCTATATTTATATATATATATATATATATATCAGAATTCTGCAATTAATCACAAATAATCACACTAATTACTAGGGGTGGGCGATATTCCCCTAAAATAATATCACAATATTTCATGGTATTTTCGCGATAACAATACTTTTGGCAATATGACAAAACACTGAATTAAAATTAGTTTCAAGAAAATGAAAATTAAATGTTATTATTGCATACAGTATGATATGGCACAGCCCTTACTGAAATATAAAAATATATAACGTTTTTATCAGAAGTCAATGATCCAGATTGTCATAATGCTAACAATGCACTCCATATATCTCCATATATCCAAGACTAAAGTAAAAAAATATATATTATTGGCAAAATTATTGCATACATAATGGTACGGCACACCCTAACTACTACTATCATACAATTAAACTTTAAATAATGGGTATTTAAATAAAAAAATTATTAATAAATAAACATATGAATTAATTACAGCAATATTTAGTGAATAATCATGATTAAATTTTTTAATGCTAGTATTTGTATTTTTGGGAGAGGGACAAAAATAAATGAGAGCTTTAATGGTGGAAAGGAACACTAGCTAGCCAGCTGAATGTGTGCACATGTGCGTGTGTGTGAAATTAAATTGTAATATCCTTAATATCCATAATGCCATTTTAATAAATTATATATTGAAATTATAGTGTCCACTGCATGGGGTCAGTTTATACTAGAGGGGTGTGGCTAAAACAAAACAAAAAAACATGAATGAAATGCAAGTTTAAAAGAATGGAAACGAGTTTTTGTATGCAACCTTGTGCATCACTGACGACAATTTATATTGTCTTGTTCCATCAAATACAGTTTATCCCATTGGGAGAGCACCTTTAGGACATCTCATTACATTTAATCCACTGATGAGATGCATTTTTATTAGGGGAAGACTTAATTGAGCACTTTTTTTTTTTACCTGTAGGAGAAACATATGCAGCACAACATTCCAGTGACTCTACTGCAAAGGGCATACTGTCTAGTATGGGTGGCATAGAAGACACTTTATAAAGGCACTATTTACTACTAAAATGCGGACGGAGACCCAAAGACTGGCACTCACTATTTGTTGCAAAAAGTGGCACTTGAACACTTTGGCAGCCAGGATGGCAGCCAAGAGGCCACTTAATCTCTTTTGTGCCACTCTAGAATAGTGCTGGGAATTACAGGGCATCCAGAATACGATATTATCATGATTCTGTGATTCTATTTTATATCACAAGACAATTGTCTATGATACTTCATGGCCTCTGTGTTACTGAAGAGGATAAAATACTCCTAAATAAACAAATAGCAGCAATTATTAATTAATTATTCATAGATCTACTGGTGATAGTGTCACAGAATTTATCAACCAGTATGAAACAGTGCACAAAAAAGTGCATAGCTTAGCTTGACTGCAGCTCTCATTATTCTATAAATGCTACATTCACATTGAAGGCTAAAGTGTCTTAAATCAAATTTTTTGCTCAACGTGGCTCAGATCTGATTTTTCTCATGGCTGTGTGAACGTGCCAAACCCGATTTTTTCATCTTACATCTGAGTCACTTTCATATGTGGTCCTAAATCGGCTTCATATACAATCCATGGACATGCGACATGAATTTGAACGGTCAAATCCGAATTAATTTATCTTTTTGCTTTTACGCATTAGCATTAGCATTAGCGCTACGTGCTTCTCTCTCGTACCCACACATCTCTTGGTGCAGCTGTGCAGCTATAGCTGCTAAAAAACAGCAAAAGCAAACCGCCTGGCCTTTTTTCACCTCCTCGACCTGAGCATAAATTTCAGACCAGCTGTTTACTGTTTACTCTCCACTCCAGCAAAAGATGCTCCACATATGAGCTGCTAATGCATCTATTTCCCTTTATAAAGCTAAGAGTCATCTCTCAAATATGGTGTTTTTTGTTGTTGGTAAAGAAGACGACGTTTATACATTAATGTATTAATGTGCGCATGTGAGATAGCGTTTCAGGGACAGATTTGTTCACATTACACACAGATAAAGATCACTTACATGTGTGAATGTGAACCGTCAAGATGACTAAATCAGATCTGAGCAAAAAATCGGATTTGAGCCATGTGGCTTGTAATGTGAACGTAGTCTAAAACAGTTCTGCTGCTGTTGAAGTGTGTAGGCTTACATAAAATAATACATTAAAACTAAATATATTAAGATACATTAAAACAAATGCTAATATTTAATGGCACCTATTGATATATTATATTGATATCAATAGGTGTATGTGACAGAACAAACAAATTCGTTTTCAGTCCTGTTCTGTCCCTACTCAGTGCATACACATACACAGCTATTTTTTCCATTTAACACTAATTCACCTTTAAAAAGTTATACATTTTGCTAGCTTGGGACATTTAACATATTTTACAAAGTATGCTACTGAGACACACATTTCTGTTTTAATAGCTGCCGGTACAATTTTCACATTCACACACTCACCTGTACTCTCTTCCTGGTCTGGCAAAGGGCCCAACCATTGTTTTAGCTGCCCTTATATAGGGCCTGAGCACAATTGGAGCATGCTCACTGGGCCCATTTTGGGCCATACCATTTTGAGGGGGTTCTTTGAGGTTTCAAAATATTTTAAGTTTTCTTTCCTTTTCTTATTTTCATGTGTATTTTATTGGATTGTGGCCTATGGTATGCTTAATGATTATTTTGAGAATTTCATTTTTCCATTGTATGTTTATTTGATTTATTGTTTGTTTTGTTTATAATTGTATCCCCCTGCAGTGGAAATATGTTGGTGGTGTGTGGCTGGGTTGGGTGGACCAGTGGTGGCCTATTTAAGGCCTCATTTCATGTTTTATAGAGGATGGTAAAGGTATGGTTGAGGTATGCCATGGTTGGTTAATATACGAATAAACGTTACACATTTGAGGAAAAAGTTGATTCCTCGTGTAAATTTTGTAAATAGATTTTATTTTTGTTTATTTTTGTTTATTTTTGTTTATTTTTCCATTTTTGTGCACCTTCAAGCAGTGTATATATGACAGTGTATATATCAATATATATTGGTATATATTGCTGTGTGGATATTTTGTCCCACCTCTACACTAGAGGGTATTTAGGGTCACTTTTTCAACCATGTGGGCACCAGAGGAGGCAGCTGCCTTTAACAGTGACACACATATAGAAATAAACACACACACACACACACACACACACACACAGGCTGCTTCTAATGCAGGACATCAGCAGATAAAGAGGCTTTTGTGGTTCAACATATTGCTGCACGGCGCATCAGGCTTCATTTGTTCCAATTAGAGTGGTGTTCTGCTAGGCCTCGCGGAGGAAAGCGGCTGCTACGCTAATTGTTTTTCTCTCTCAGGCGGAGAGAGAGAGGTAGCTGTCAATCAAACGCTGTGCAGCACAGTGAAGCTCTGTAATTTTTGCCCTCACGTCTCTCTTTATAAATGCCTCTGCAATTAGCGTCTTTACACTGGGCTTCACTTTATAAGGGGCCTCAGCACTTATCTTTAGCAGTGTCTTCTTATCTGGTCAGTGGCTTCTTCACTGCACAAGAATGCAGCCTTGTTAGGATGTAGGTGGGCATTGTCTGGACATGGATCAGGTCTCTAGCTCAGTTCTCCTGGGGATACTGATCGTCTTCTGGAATAATTCCACCTTTATGTTTTCATTATCTCTTTTCCTGCCTGAGAAAGTGAGTCTGAATCAGGTTTGTTCATAAGAATAACAAATCTATTTACAGCTTACAAATTAGCTCTCATTTTTTAGTAGAAAGCTTATCTATTAATTTTTTTTGTTTTTAGTTAACAAATTAGTGCCAGTTCCAACAGTATGATAAGCAGTTAAAAAGTGCTTTGGGAGTCCTGTGAGTCGCTTTGATTGTATTATTCACCCGAGAAAAATAGAATTATCTGGGAAAACATGAATGAAATCATTAAAATCTGTGTGTGTTTGTCTGAATGCATATAAGCAGCACATATTGATAATTAGAACTCGCCAGAACACCCTAGCTAAGCTAAGATACGCTATATGGACTAGGACTGTATTATTGGGTGCACTATCAATATACGTCTATTTTCTGGTCTATTTTCATACATAAGTTGCTCTGGATTATAAGGAGCCTAAGTGATAGTCAAACGAGGGCTGGATGTAAATCTTCACAGATTTCTCTCTTGAAAACTGTTTATTTGGGTAAGTAAAGCGCTTCCGTTTATTTACAGTAAGCTTAGATTTTTAATATTTTCAACAGCGCGATAAGCAGCTGCGCTAAGCATTACATTACATTACATTACATTACATTACATTACATTACATTGCATTACATTTGGCAGACGCTTTTGTCCAAAGCGACTTACAATATTGAAGTGCAAATAATAGAAGAGGTTAAGTACAAAAATAATAGAAGTTAAAAATAAAGCATCTATAGATAGGGCCTTAAGGAGGTCAGAGGGAAATAATGGGATAGAGGAGTAGAGAAGAGGAAGAAGGAGATGAGGTTAGAATTAGTTAGTTTGTTAGAGGTGTTAGGAGAGTAAGTGCTCTTTGAAGAGCTCTGTCTTCAGGAACAGAACTCTTCTGCGCTAGCAGCGGTTAGCAGCAGCGGTTTGCAGCAGCGCTAGCCGCAGTTACTGCAAATAAATACAGCCTGACAGCGCTACACTCTGAAACATTAAGGGTTTTAGTAAGTCAGGGTGCTATCAGCTAGCAGTTTGTCCCACATAGCTTGTTTTAACACTGTAAACATGCAGACTACAGTCCGATATACTCACCTCTGAATGATGAAACAGCTAGCCCTGTGATTAGCGGCTAAGATTAATACTGCTCCAGCCTCAGCACTGGAGAAACTTCACTGACACTCCTTTATAATGCTGCTTTATAAGGCTGTCATAATGATCATTTATATATATAAATATATATATACAGAGGGAACTCTTGGTCTTCCTTTTCTGGGGTGGTCCTGATGAGAGCCAGTTTCATCATAATGTTTTTGATGGTCTTTGTGACAGAACTTGAGGTTAGTTTTAAAGCTATTGAATTTTTTGGAATTGACTGACCTTTATTTTCTGAAGTATTTTTTTTTCTTTACTTAGTTGGGTATTTTTTTTTTTTTTGCCATAGTATGGATTAGAACATTACTCAAATACCAACTTTCCTCTTCACAACTTTACAACTGATGCTCTCAAACACATTAAGAGACAAGAAATTCAAGCAATTAACTCTTGACGAGTTTAGCTCAGCTGTTAACTGAAAGCCTGAATTCCAAGAAAGAATTGCTACTTTGAAGAATCTAAAATAAATAAAAAAAAACATATTCTGGTTTAACACTTTTTTTACTTACTAAATAATTCCATGTTTTTCTTCATAGTTTGGATGACTTTAGTATTAATGTAGAATGCAAAAAAAAAACATTAAATAATGAAAAAACACGTGATTTCTATGACTACCTATTTTATACCTATGTACCCATGTTTTTCTTCTAAAGTAAGAAGAAAAACAATTGTTGCCTTCTTTATTTCTATTGATCATTGGAAAAGACAGATAATTTTGGCAGACACAACTAAAAAATATGTGTGAAAAAAAAAAGCAAGTGTGCAAGCAATCTTATGCAATTTTTAGTCTTTCTCTATAGCTCTTTTTTTCTCTAACTCTGTTGTTGAGTGGATCCAGAATAAAGTTGGCACCGCTAAGCTAAAGGATGTTCTGCCAGGCCTGGCTACAGCACAGTTTAATTGTCTATGCGTGTGTGTGTGTGTGTGTTCAAGTGTGTGTTTGTGTGTGTGTGTGTTGGCCACTTTCACCATTATATGCATGATTGTGCTTTATTTGTGTTGGTGGACAGGGTGGTCTTGCATTATCTAGGAAAGGAAGGCCGGGGTCTTGCGGTTACCGTGGCAGCGTACCTGTGTGACCTCATGCTTGGCTTGTTGTGAGCAGAAGCAGAAGCATTCGATTAGCAGCGCGCTGACCTCACCACCAGATATCGGCGTGGAAACACTGATCTGCTCCTGTAAAATCAGGGCCCCCGAGACCAGCCAAAAACAGGCCTATAAAATCTCTCTCACACACACACACACACACACACACATGCAACTCAACAGATGTGTGACCTATCAGGATCAGCTGATCAGCTGACCGGCTCCCGTGTCCAGACTGGACGAGCAGGAGCGTCTTTCTGCCGTGTGTCTTTATTTTACGACTCATTTTTGTCCGACTCGCTCACTTCCTTGTGCTTCGCTTTCCTCGTAAAAAAAAACTTTAACATGTTTCCTTTCGTAATGACATCACCCTGTGGCCCCAAGTGATGATGTCATCCAGATATCTTGGACGGGCTGGTAACATTCTGTCATGCGGTGCAACGCTGTCCAAAAACACAGACGTAATCTTTCTGTCTCCGGACCAGCGGCTGAAAGGCTGTGAGAGTAGCGTCTGCTCTGTCTCTCAGTAAAGCCACTTAAACCGAACCCCTACATCCATAGTAACATGGAAAAAGCAGCTATGTACATGTGTTCATGTCAGTGAGTAAGTCCAAAGCTTGGAATCAGCCCTTCTTAACACTGTAATAATATATATATATATATATATATATATATATATATATATATATATATATATATATGCGCCTATATATTCACAGCATGCCTTTAAAAACACTGTCCAGTACCCTCTAGGACCTCTAAGATAATGACACTGTTGACCTACCTTGCTACCTACCTTACCAAAGACCTTTCAGACCTTTCATATTGTGTACTATGTGTTTAATTTTTTCAGACTGAAGCCCTGAAGACTGCACTGGCTAACCTAGACCTGAACATTGTGGAGATGACGGACGAATCGGCTACACTGGATGGAGGAGATGTTCTGTTCACAGGTGACAACAAGATTTGACATTTAGGCTTTAAAATTGATGCTTTATATCTACCTACCTACCCACACATCCACCAAGCCATTCACTAACACATCACACATATCCACCATACCAATTAACCCACACACGAACACATCCAGCCAAGACACGTATCCATCATACCAAACACCCCACCGACTAACACATCAACCAAGCCACATGTTCCCCATATCAAACACCCCACCGACTAACACACAAACCAAACCACATATCCACCATACCAACAAAACCACCCACTAACAGATTAACCAAGCCACATATCCACCATACCAACCAACCCACCCACTAACACATCAACCAAGCCACATGTTCCCCATACCAAACCACCCACTAACACATCAACCAAGCCAAATATCAGCCATACCAGCCAACCCACCCACTAACACATCCAACAAACCAACAGACCAATTCACTATCCCATTCACTAACATATCCACCAAACCAACAAACCAACCCACCAAACCAACCAACCCACTCACTGCAACATCAACCAAACCAACCCACCCACTACCACATGCACCAAACCAACCAACACGCTCACCATCACATACACTTACACATCAACCAAGTCACACATCCACCAAACCAACAAACCCATTCACCATCCCGCCCACTACCACATCAACCAATCCCCAGATCCACCAAGGCAAACAACCCACCCACTATCATTTCCTCCAACATGCACATCTACCAAACCAGCCAATCCACAATCCTAACTACCCACCTATCCATCCACTGCACAGTGTTAGTCTGGATAAATTATGTCTATAGTTATTGTTGCACTAGAGGTTTATATTTGAACAAAAAATGTATGGCTTTCTCTTATTGTGTTCAGCTGGATTATGGATTTTAAGAAAATGAAAAAGCAGAACACTTCTTCTCTCTCTCTCTCTCTCTCTCTCTCTCTCTCTCTCTCTCTCTCTTGGACTGTTTATAATGTACATTTCGCTCAGTTTGTTGTGCGTGTTAAATATGGTGGCTGTGTTGAGCTGGAAGAACGGCGAGGAACACTTAATTGAGTTTGTAGACGTTTGGCTCATGGGTTTCTGCAGCTTTTCAAGGTTCAGATGAGTTTCACATGGTGGCGGGAGAAACACTTCCTCTTGGCTTTAGCAGGGCTAATATGTCATTTGTAAAACATTTGGCAGTCATGCTCCACCCGCTGTGTTGCGTCTTATGGGCCTTTCTGAGGCTTTTATTCTAATCCGGGGCTAATCTTCACTCCAAACCCAGAAATGAAACATTATTAAAACAGTTTGGTAGTGTAAATGCAGGACATTTACCAGTATGCAAGTTGGCCATGGTAGCAAACGCATAATGCAAAAAGATTACTGATCGCAGCGCAGCTTGATGTCATTGCTTTCGGAGATGAAGATTAGTGCGCAGATTTTGAGAATGAATGCCATCTGCCTGTTGCAGCAGTTTAACATAAGTTTCACTTATTCAATCAGTTTGATACTGTAAGCAAAAAGAGGCAAGACAGGGATGGTTGTCATGTGTACCACTGTAGCTAGGAAGCAAAATAAAGCCATGGAGATGGACCGATCAGTGATTTGGGGTCAATCAATCCAATAATCAATCCAATAACTAATCTTCGCTATCTTTAAGAGACTCCTGAAGACAGAGCTCTTCAAAGAGCACTTACTCTCCTAACACCTCTAACACACTAACTACTTCTAACCCCATTTCCTTCTTCCCCTCCTTCACTTCTCTATCCCTTTATTTCCCTTCGACCTCCTTTAAGCCCTATCTAAAAATGGGTTATCTAAATTCCTATTACTTTGTACTTCATTATTGTAAGTCGCTTTGGACAAAAGCGTCTGCCAAATGAAATGTAATGTAATGTAATGTAATAATACTTTGGTATTACACTAATACTTTACTATTAGAGATGCTGCAATGAGTTATTGAGTAGATTGAAATGGCAGTGCAAAGGTGTTTAAATGTATTCTTCTCTCTGTAGGTAGAGAGTTCTTTGTGGGTTTATCCAAGAGGACCAATCGCAGAGGAGCAGAGATCTTAGCAGATACCTTTCAGGTGGGTGTTTAATAGTGTACCTGAGTCCAGTCTCAATCTCAAGATCGAGCGGTGTAAGTCTTAACCTCATTAGGAATTGGTCTTGCCATTGGCCTGGGTTGTCCAGAATTGGTCTGAGAAATATTCTCGAAAGTGCCATCGAATGGTGTGTTCCCCATACCAAACCACCTAGTAACACATCAACCAAGCCACATATCCACCACACCAATCAACCCACCCACAACCCAACACATTCAACCAACCAACATACCAATTCACTATCCCATTCACTAACACATCCACCAAACCAACCAACCCACCCACTACCACATCAACCAAACCAACCAAATGGTGTGTGCCTTGCATAGAGACCTGATATGAGCCCAATCGAACAGTGATTGGATTTGGTGAAGAGGAAGGTCTATTCAAACCTGAGATCCAGACAGCATGGATTCACATCCCTCCTGGTGTTGCCTGTCTAAGCTAAATTTGTCCAAGAGCAGAATAAATGAGCTTTTCAAGACATCACATTCTGTTGTAAATAAATGTTTCAGCAGCTCATACTACACGACTAAGCAAGGACAGAGTGATACCGTATATTTTAACATACAGACTACAGGCCGATAATACTCCCCTCTGAACGGCCAAATGGCTAGTGCTTAGTGGGGAATGGTAATACTGCTCCACCAGTGCTAGCCAGGGTTAGCAGCAGGCTACAGGCTGATAATTCTCACCTCTGAACGGACGAATGGCTAGCGCTTAGCGGGTAATGCTAATACTGCTGGAGAACTAAACTGAAACTCTTTTAGAACTTTGTACTTCAGAGGAGTGGCTTTACTAATCCTTACAACCTGATTGGTAAATTCATACATAAGGCACACTGGAATAAAAGGCGCACTGACGATTTTTGGGAAAATTAAAGCATTTTAAATGCACCTTATAGTGCGAAAAATACAGTAAATAGACATTATTGTTATTCGTTTGTGTACATTACTGTGCAGTGCAAAATAGCATTAAAACTCAGTGATTTTTTTTTAAATGCCTGTGTCTCAGAACGCCTCACTTGGGACAGTTTTGTGCTATCTTCCACCAGATCATCTTCATTTTGAAGCGTCCGGTCTGCAGATACGGAGGCCAGCCGGAGAGCAGCTTTTATTCCTGAATGAAAGACAGAAGGCCAGACCAACGGCTGGGCATTCTTCACTAATATGCTAATAATTCAGATGATGTTCAGTTAAATGAGCAGGAAATGGATGTTTGTGCTCAGAAGTGCTTTGAAAAGGTTCAGCTTCCTTATCGCTGCATGTTTTCTCCACCATTAGCTTAATGTTTATGGAAACTTACCGAAAACGAGGCTTATCTGAGGAAAATCTCTTAGAGCTGCTCACAGAAGTCTTTTAACCCTGGAGACGCATGTTAATGAGCCTTGCTTTTTGGACGTTTTTCTTTGGAGTCATTATATTTTTGCAGAGGTGGAAAAAGTACAGAAAAATTGTAATTAAGTAAAAGTACCTTTACTTTGCTAAAATTCTACTCAAGTAAAAGTACCCATCTAAAAATCTACTCGAGTAAAAGTAAAAAAGTACTCAATTCAAAATGTACGTTGAGTAAAAGTTACATAGTTAATCATACATTAAATTGTGTTTAATGAACTAGTATTTCACATCCACGCCAGTTATTATTTTATTATTAATTCACACAATTGTTTTTTTCCCAGCATCTTATTTTTACTCAGTAACGGGGAGTTTCCCAATGTAGTGAAATAAATTACTTGTGTCAGAATGTACTTGAGTAAAAGTAAAATTACCCATTTTAAAAACTACTTTAAAAAATCTAAAATCTACTCAATTACAGTAACTTGAGTAAATGTAATTAAGTACTTTCCACCTTTGTATATTTGTGACAAAATGAGCAGGGGGTAAAAAATGTCCAAAAAAATATGCAAGAACACAACGTTTCATGTTGTGCTTCGTGACCTCATGCTTTTTTATTTTTGTATTTGGTTGCAGGACTATGCTGTGTCCACTGTGCCTGTACTGGGCACTCTGCACCTGAAGAGTTTCTGCAGTATGGCTGGTCCAGGGCTTATTGCGATTGGCTCCAGTGAAGCAGCCCAGAAAGCCTTAAAGGTAAAGTGTTTTGGGGGTTCTGAAGCTCATCTCATCCCACTCAGCATTTAACTTAATTAAAGCAGCAGTCCCTGTGAGGTTTTTCTTTTCAATTTAAAGTGGTAGTATTCTGATTGAGAAAGGAAATACATCATTTAATTAATAGTATCAATGTCCTGGCAAGATCATCCCTGCAACGCATTATATATAAATTAACTTATGAAACAAATTAATATAATTAAATCCCTAAACCCCAAAAATGTACAGACTGTTGCTTTAAAGAGCTGAAGTTCAGCATCAGGGTCTGCGAAACCTATATTCACAACATATTATGTTTTATTATATTGGCAATAAATGCATTCATACTAGTGGTGTCAACTAACTAAATAAAGTAATTGGATTAATCCCAACTGAATTCTGGGATTAAATACAATTGATCACACTTTTTCTTCTCCTTAAGGCTAAGGGTTAAATAATGGTATATTTTAATGTAAATAAAAGAGTGAGTGTTGGATTGGCAGCATTTTATTTATTATTCATATTAGTGGTGTAATTTGCTTGAAAAAAAATGTGTACACAATATTCAGTGATCAATCACTGAATATTATAAAAAAAAATATATATATATATATATATATATATATATTTTTTTTTTTTTTACATGCTGATACTTTGCTGTGGTTGTTTGCTAAAATTATATATACCCGACTTTTTGATTATAAAATAATATTTTAATCACTTATTAGCCAATTATTAATCTATATTTTGGAATAAGAATGCTCATTGCCTCATCGTTTGGCATTGAATTAGCTATCCACATATATCAATCGAATTTATATTCATGTGCATGTGTGAGGCTGCGTTCCAATAAGGCTGTTTCCCCACACGGGCTTCCTCCAGCAGTGTGCGGTTGGTTGTCATGAGGACACGCTGCCTCTCCTGCAGGGCAGGTCCTCTGTTAAAGGGCATAGACTCTGAGGTGCCGGCTTTGTGATTCCACGGCACTCAAGCCGATCTGTCAGTGTGCTAACTGGGACAATTCTGTCCGTACGACAAAGAACTCCAGCAAACCTTTAACACGTTCCCACATACCGGAGCACAGCCTCCAGAGAGTCCAGAGAAACAACCAACACGCCAATCTTAAAAAAGATATCCTCACTGTGTGCAGAAACTTTTATTTTACATTACCTGCAGATCTAGTGCAGTCCCAGTGTGAGGAAAAAAAACACAATAACTATATTACAGTGGTTTCAACAACTCCTGAGGTCCCTCTATGCCAGGGGTGACCAAAGACCAAAGGCTTGAGGGCAAATGTGGCCAGATTTTAATTGGCCCACGGCATCAATCTTAAAAATACATTGCAGTGTTTCTCATAACCTGACAATAAAAAAAAGTACATTACTGTTTTTTCAAAGCTAGCCAGCAAATGTTTTAACTAATCATGATTTTGTGAAGGCTTCAGCAAAACAAATCAATGTTTTTGTTTCCAGCAAGTTGTAGCATCGTGTTTGAGTATAGTTCGTGAGGTCTTGTAATGCATATAGGGAATGCAACAGAGAAAAAATAAAATCTACATAATGTTCATCCTGTGATAATTCATCCCATGCAGTTCCAATATTCCTACACAGTTCCTGCAGATTTTATGGTAGGAATTGGGTGGAGTTGGGTGGTATGACCAAAAAAATATATATATCTCACGATTTTTTCAAGATTCTGATGGTTTTGCAGTATATCATGATATTTTTATTTTACCTTATTTATTTATTTATGTATTTGTTTGCATGACTCGGCTTTTATATAGGTTTGTGGCTTACGTTACTGTTAGGAGTATATATAATATCAAGGCTAAAAATTAAGGCTTTAATTAATATTGGGTTTACTTTGTCCCACGAAATGACACAATATATGAAGAAATCAGACTTGGAGCCACCGGGTTAGCCCGGGTCTAAAAATGGGGATATAAAAATTGGACAATATAAGCAGAGGTTACACTAGCTGTTGCATTTAAATAATGGAGGTAGAATTACAGTATATTAGAAAAAAAACGTGATTGAAAGTTGTCTGTTTTGCCATTGAAACCTATGGGGGTTGCACAGCTTTCTGAAACCGAACAGCAGGGGGCGCCCGACCTGTGGTGGCTTCACTTTTGAGAGACGATGCTCTGTCCAGCTGTACACAGTCCCGCTGTACACGCTGAACGAGACAGCCAGTCACTCCAGACACTATACCCGGGCTAACAGCACCAGAGAGTGGGCTGTTTGGATGTTAGCCTAGCTAGTTAGCTAACTCTCCTGCTGTCCTTATTTCTCCGCCATCCTCCGGCTCTTGGAGGTAGAACTTGAACTTGAATTTGACAGGAAAATAAAACACCCGGGAGGAGAAAAATTGAGCTCAAGAGCAATATTCTGTTCAGCGCGCACAATTCTCCTTTTTTTGCTCGTGAGCTTCACATAGAAGTTAATTTACACACGCAAAATGTTAAAACACGCTGGTTAATTTTTTTACCTGGTATTTTTGGGCCAGTTCACAACTTTTCTGAACTAGTTCAAGTTCAGTTCATACATGCTCAAAGTGAACAGTTCACGTTCAAAGTTCACAATTTTAATTCTGAACTAGTTCAGTTCATTTTACTTTTTTCGTGAGATATTCAAATAAATACTTTTTTTCACACTACAAGCTAGAAATCACTATACGTTCTTTGAAACTGCTCTTTGTAGACATTTGCTCACGACACTGCAATTGTGGGTTTCTTACCAGGTGATGAAAATGTTCATAAGGAGAATCGGTGTCTGTCTTCGTGCATCACTTCCACTAGCTATTTTTTTTTATTGCAGCGCTTTCTCTCACTTCCGTCATTGGTCTCTCTCTATCTATCTCTCTCTCTCTCTCTCTCTCGCCCTTGCGCTCCGCTCTCTCGTCATTGGTCTCTCTCTCTCTGTATCTCTGTATCTCTCTCGCCCTCGCACTCCGCACTCTTGTCGTCGGTCTCTCTCTCTCTCTCTCTGTCTCTCTCTATCTCTCACTCTCTCGCTCTCTCACTCTCTTAGTCTCTCTCTCTCTCTTTCTCTGTATCTCTCTGTATCTCTCTCTCTCTCTCTCGCCCTCGTGCTCTGTGCTCTCGTCGTTGGTCTCTCTCTCTCTCTCGCCCCCGCGCTCCACGCTCTCGTCGTCGCTCTCTCTCTCTCTCTCTCTCTCTCTCTCTCTCTCTCTCGTCCTCTTTTGCCGTTCATGACACATAATGTGAACTAATTCACGTTCAAGTTCTTTATTAAAAAATGTGTTGCGTTCAGTTCAACGTTCACGAAAAAATTAGTGTGTTCAATGAACGCACAACACTGGATGTGACGCCATTCAGGTTAAAGGTCACTGGTTGGCGGACCTTATTAATGTGGTGAATGTCTGTAATAAAGACAGAAAGTGATTTGGCATTGTGTAAAATTACACCCGACACCAAGATACCAGGCATTCCGGATGTGTGACAACCAGCCTTTGATCTTGGGGCTGACCAAGGTGCCTCCACACATGGACTCATCACTCATCATGACTCGTTGCCATTCTGAATCACTCCAAGACAGTCTGGCATGACTACCCACCAAGGTAGTCAGCTAATTCCTTCTATGTCATATCTGTTTCTAAGTAAGTGTAGCTTCTTACATGCCCAACACTTCTGGAAAGAGTAAATCTGTTGCAACAATCTAATGCAACAATTAGCAATGAAGCTCTTTAGCCTCACTTTTTTTTGCCAAGCATCAAATAAATTAGGATGCAGCAGCGGAATGTTGGGGCTTTTTCAGGGATTTGGAATGCTGCTGTTGCCCAAACAAACACTCAGGGCTCTGATTTTGGTGATGTCTGTCGTCATGGAAACTGATAGGGCTCTGCCGCAGCTAAGTACTGTAGACTTGATGCAGGGACGGGGTTTTGTTTTGTTTTTCGGGGCTTTTCTTTGGGTTCCTTGGCTCGTCCCCAGATCTCCAGCGTTCCAGACACTCCAGATTAAACATTGCAACAGAAGCTGAGAGTGGCAGGACTTCACACGCCCACAGACGTGCCATGCAACCTGGTCGTGTTCTAATATTTACTTATATAGGTGTGATACGCCTCACCTGCTCTGAATCTGTGTCTCATCTTGTCATGTGAAAGGAAGATCATAAGCGTAATTAGCTTTTATTATGCTCAATTAAAACATGATTTTTATACTGGTAATCCTCCATGCTGTCACTGGAAAGCTGGGCTGTATTCTGTCAGAGACAGGTCATCTCAGACTGTCCTCAAAGATAAATGTGGCTACTGTGTTTAACAGAATAAATTAACATGTGTTCCTGTATATCTTTAATGTCTTCAATATAAAATTGTAAAATGTAAAAAAAATAATAATAAAAAGAAAGAAAACACAAGATGTCAAGAGATTTGTCTAACTTTTGGCTGGTATTGTACATGCAGGTCCATTGTGTCGCAAACAATCGTCCCCAAAGAAAACGTATTTTTAGATTTTCCACTATTTTGTCATAATCAGCTTTACGTATAAAATTTATAACACATCAAGGTTCAGTGGTGGGCTTGGAGAGCAATTAAAGTAAGAGATTCTCTTACCAGATTTTCTAATGTGGTTTCTGGCACTGTGTGACACATGAGCCAAAGAACAGCCAAAACCAGCCTTCAGTATGAGTGCTACCACTGTTTTTAGGTATGTGACATAATTCAATATATATATATATACACAGATAACGTTGTGTCAAACAGTGTCAGAAACCACATAAGCATGAGTCATCAGACATTCGACATCATCATCATCATCATCCTCAGCTCATCTGCATCCTCAGCTCATCTCTTCTACCCTAGTTCAACATCGCCCTCTGTTGGCGGAGGGTGTCAGTACCCGTCTCCTCTTACCTGCAGGCTGACATTGTCCTAAAATTAGAATTAAAAACATCATTAAACCTGAGCACCGCCTGCCAGCTCCTGTGCACAAGCATGCAAAGCCGGCTGTTACACATTAGCCACTAAATATGTAACAGCCTGCTTCCCATGCTTTCAGGCATTGAAATAGCAGTGAGCTCATGTGGTCAGTTTGGTTAGACCGGGCTTTTATAAGGCACTAGATTGAGCTCTGCAGTTCGGGCCTAATTCAAAGCTGGCGTAGGCCCTGCTTAGCTCACTGCGGCCGCGAGTTACAGGCAATTAGCGAGCGATTAGAACAGGAGCACGGTGGTTTGGGACAGAACCAGAAAGACTGACGACACACTGTCTAATAGAACGCGCTAAATAATGTGCTTACACACACACAGTGGGGCTGCACTTGTGTTATGCGGGAAGATAATGCGTTTTAGCAGCTAATTCTTTAGACACTCTTTCATTCTCATGAAAAAATACTAATGCTACCTTCTAAAGCTAGTTAATGTCAGTCTTACTGTACATAATTCCATGCTTTTATTTCCAGGTATTTACATGTGGATCTAATGCACAGTTCAGAGGATAGCACCTTCAGTCTGAACCCACCCATTTTTTTTGTGAGCAAAATTATTGGAACATAATAGTGATAACATGATAGTGGGTGCAGGTGTATTATGGGAGTTGTAGTGAGGTCTGATAGTGGGTGCAGGTGAATTATGGGAGTTGTAGAGAGGTCTGATAGCGGGTGCAGGTGAATTATGGGAGTTGGAGTGAGGTCTGATAGTGGGTGCAGGTGAATTATGGGAGTTGGAGTGAGGGCTAATAGTGGGTGCAGGTGAATTATGGGAGTTGTAGAGAGGTCTGATAGCGGGTGCAGGTGAATTATGGGAGTTGTAGTGAGGTCTGATAGTGGGTGCAGGTGAATCATGGGTTTTGGAGTAAGGTCTGATAGTGGGTGCAGGTGAATCATGGGAGTTGGAGTGATGTCTGATAGTGGGTGCAGATGAATTATGGGAGTTGTAGTGAGGGCTGATAGAGGGTGCAGGTGAATTATGGGAGTTGGAGTGAGGTCTGATAGTGGGTGCAGGTGAATTATGGGAGATGGAGTGAGGGCTTATAGTGGGTGCAGGTGAATTATGGGAGTTGGAGTGAGGTCTGATGGTGGGTGCAGGTGAATTATGGGAGTTGGAGTGAGGGCTGATAGTGGGTGCAGATGGATGGGTTGTTTCATTTCTGGAGTTCGGTTTCAGGTATTTTACCATTCCTGTGTTTTGTGTACCGGAAAAACACCATAGAAGACAAATTTTACTACCCACAGTGGACAGTGCAGTGGGTGGTAATGCCAGTGAATGGCATATACACATTTATATAATTAAATCCATTCCAATTACAATACAACATTTTTATATTAATGCTACATTTATAGTTATATTATAGCTATATGTACTCTGTTCTATAGTTACATTTATACCCAGTACCATATCTTATACCCACTACTATAACTGCACATAATATAAAACACCATTTTTATGTATAGTTTTGCCATATTTAATTTCAGTCTAGGCCTTTCCCCACTGCTCTCAGATCTGCCGTGGCTTTTTCTTCGAGAGTTCTGGCTCTAACTGGTGTTTTTGGACAAAAGATCAGAGGCCACAGAGTGACGGCATCTCCCTTAAACAGATCTGTCCAGAATGTTCGCTCATTCCCACTTAAACTAAGTGTTGCAACAGGAGCTTCTGACTGATGTTTCTAAACTCCTAAACAGCTACTTCTAATAACAGATATTGCCTTTCACTCTGAATTTCTGTGTGTGTGTGTGTGTGTGTGAGCGAGCGATTCTGTAGCCAGGAATGACTCCATGTTTAGTATTTAATGGCATGGAGAGCAGAGATTCCAGCAGTTCTACTCATAACAAGCAAATAAAACTGACCAATGAGCATTTGGCTTTAGCCATGAGGTCATCAGGCTCAAATACTTTCACAATGACACCCCCTCTCTCTCTCTCTCTCTCTCTCTTATATAAAGCAGTGTTGACAGACTGTAGCTTATCAGAAAGACTTAAGGAGCCTATACTCAGAATCATGGCTCATATAGATCATATTTGTTGCCATGCGTGTGTGTGTGTGTGTGTGTTGGTACTAGGGTGGGATAATATATCAATATCCCAAAATATATTGCTTAGAACATATTGAATTATATTGTGATGTCAAATACTAATATTTGTATTGAAACACAGGCACTGTAAACTACATGAATAGGGTAAACATGCTGTAAAGAATATTTTGGGGTAAATTAACACAGATGCCAGGAAGTATCGTGTATTACAGAATATCCCCGATATTAGCCCTTACTCCATCTCCCATAATTCACCTGCACCCACTATCAGCCAGTGGTGTGCAGTTAGGCCCTTCTAATAAATGACAATAAATGCATGTAAATAATTACATAATTTTTAATCAGGAAATATATATCATAGCTATTGTAAGTGTAAGAATGTATTTTATAAATTAGCTAAAATAAAAAAAAAAACACCAACTAATTCAAAGCATTAGTCTGTGTTTTTCAGTTGCTACAGGACTCTTTTATCTGCCTGACAGCGGTTCTAACCAATCAAAGCTTTTTAAAATGGCTTCTGCCCCCACGTGACTGCGTGGACCCTTCTCCTGATTTTGAGAAGGGTGTAATAATGAATCTATTAGCAAAGTCGCATGACAATCTAACCAATCAGCTTCATGATTTTCACTACGGGGCGGGGCCATGGCTGTCTAACCCCTTCTCGGCGCTGTGTCATAAACGGCACTAATGCGTTCAATAGTTAGCTAACTATCATGGAATTGCGGCTGCAAAAGAGACAGTTATTGTGTCATATCATATTAAAAAGCCTTTTTAAAGGCTGTCCTTCAATGTGAAGCTAATTCACAATAATAGGCCGCCTGACTTGTGAGTTTTTGTGTGTACTTAATGTTTTGGCTGTTCTGGCGTACTATAGACATACAAACGAGTGGTATTTGTTAAACAGCTGTACTTGTAGGAAAATTAAGCATTTATTGTTGTGGTCTATTGTATACTTTTGTAGTTTGTAGCTGCATTTGTGGGCTGTTGATTTGTATTAAGTCAAGACAGAGAATATGTAGTTATTGTAATATGTATCTATGTGTCAGTTGGCCGGCGGCGGGGTGGGGGGTATGGGGGGGGTGGTTGCAGAAGGGGTACCCACTATATTCACTGCACGCCACTGCAATCAGCCCTCAGTTTATCTCCCATAATTAACCTGGCCTTACCATTAGCGCACTGGCCGTCCCCTGAGGTAACGCTTTATGATTAGTGTATATATATTGCTGTTCATTCAGTGCTCAGTTAATGTAAAACTCTGAATGTAATCAGAATTAAAATCTGATTTAAAGCAGTTCTGCTGGGTTTGGGTTCTGTCTGTGGTGAATAGAGGCCGTGTGTGTGTGCTGCTGCCGTGCTGGAGGCATTATGATGGGGTGATGGTGCAAATATTCTCCTTCCTTTCCAGAATACACACAGTCCTAATGACCGCAGGGGGAAGGCATCCGCTGCAGTAAATACTGGCATTTTTGAATCCGCTGGTTGCCTGGAGCGCATTTCATGACTTTCCCAGTAAATATTTGTTTAGCGGTTCGAGCTTTTAGCAGATTTCCTTCTGCTGCTTTTACTGCAGTTCATATAAACCCAGCACTGAACTGATACGGCCAAGACTGACACACACACACACACACACACACTTTCTGAACCGATACAGCCAAGGCTCTCACACTGTATGTCACTGACATATTCAGACACACACAGCTTTCGGGGTAATTTCTGTCTATTTTCTTGGTATTGCTCTATAGTGCTCTATCCAGCTCTATAATTCCATAATTCTATATATTTTGCAGTAATTCACAGAATACAGCTCTATAATTCTCTACAACTCTCCATACTGCTCTATAGTACTGTATACAGCTCTACTATTCTCCCTACCAAACTACAATGCTCTGTAATATTCCATAGCCTACTGCTCTATGATTACCAATAGAGTAGAGTTGTATAATTCTCTTTTTTATTTTCTGTACTGTTTTTTGTTTTTTGTTTTAAAATGCTGTATACAGTTCTGAACTTCTTTTTTTTATATACCAGTCTACAAAGCACTGTAATATTAAATATAATGCTGCACTATAAATATCTATAGTTCTCCATAATGCTTTATGATGCTGTTTACCGCTCTGTAAATCTCTGTAATCCTCTGTGCTGCTCTATAATGCTTAATAAAGTTCTATAGTGCGTTATCCAGTTCTATTAGTCTCTTTAAAACTAAAAAAGGTCTAAAATGTTCTATATACTGTGGCTCTGTAATTATCTATACTATATACTGCTCTATATTACTGTATACATATCTAAAATTCAAATTATTAGTCTACAGAACTAGTAGAAAAATCCAGTGTTCTGTTTGCTACTGGTCTGTAAAAAAATGTATATTTTATATATTGTTGTATAATACTGTATACTGCTCTATATAATTTTCTATACTAGTCTAAAATTCCATAATAATATTAATAATAATTTTACATTGCCTGCTGCTCTATAATTGCCTCTGCTCTATATATTTTTCTGCAGTAATTTACAGAATACAGCTCTATGATTCTCTACAACTCTCCATACTGCTCTATAGTGCTGATTACAGCTCTACTTTTCTCCATATCAAACTACAATGCTCTGTAATATTCCATAGCCTACTGCTCTATGATTACCAATAGAATAGAGTTTTATAATTAAATTTATAATTACATTTTCTGTCCCGTTTTTTTTTTGTTTTGCTGTAATATTAAATATAATGCTGCACTATAAATATCTATAGTTCTCCATAATGCTTTATGATGCTGTTTACCGCTCTGTAAATCTCCATAATCCTCTGTGCTGCTCTATAATGCTTATGAAAGTTCTATAGTGTGTTTTTTCAGCTCTATTAGTCTATTTAAAACTAAAAAAATGTTCTATATACTGTAGCTCTTTAATTACCTATACTATATACTGTATATATATATTTTTTTTATATATATTGTTGTATAATACTGTATATTGCTCTATATAATTTTCTATACTAGTCTAAAAAGCTAGTGTTACTAGTCTAATCTAATGTTTTATTTGTCACTGTTCTATATCTATCTATAATAATAATTTTCCATACTGCTCTACAATGCTCTGCCCAGCTCTGTTTTTATCTATACTAGTTAATATAATGCTCTTTACTGCTCTATAATTATCATTAAATCTCTATATTATTGCACTATACATGTCTGTAGTTATGTGTATCACCCTAAAGTCATCTGTACAACTCAGTAGATCCTCAGAATGCTCTATTCCACTTTATAATGCTCTATAATTCTCTGTAATGGAACATATATTTAGCACAATTATTCAAATTACCGTTAACAACCATTCGTTTTTATGGGGCACTGAAGCAGCAGAAGCCATATCTCCCCTACACATTCTGTAGTTTATCACAGTCTGTGAGAACACTCGTACACTCGTATGATCATATGAATATGGTTCAGCTCATAAGTGACGTTTATTAGTTTTCCAAATTATTTTGTAATTGTTTAAGCCCTAATCCCAACTGTGCCTGAATGATTTATTACCTCCACTACACACACACACACACACACACACACACACACAAACACACACACAAACACACACACAGCATCATACTATAAAACACATGCCCCCTTAAACTTTGGCCCGTGTACAAAAATCTAACTGAAATTTATGAACCCTTTCCAGAGTATGTTATATAACACACCTCACCTGAACTCTGTTTACCCTTCACCTCCCAAATACCTGACTCTCTCTCTCTCTTTCTTTCTCTAACACACAGTCTCTCTCCCTCTCTCTCTCTAACACACAGTCTCTCTCCCTCTCTCTCTCTCTCTCTCTCTCTCTCTCTCTCTCTAACACACAGTCTCTCTCCCTCTCTCTCTTTTTTACTTTCTTTGCCTCTCCTTTTTTACTCTGTCCATCTTTGTTTCTTTCTAGCTGTCTTTTTTTTTACTTTGTCTATCTTTGTCTCTTCTCTTTCATTTTATCCTTTCTTTCTTGCACTCTTTTTTACTGTCTGTATTTCTCTGACTTGCTCTGTCTGTTTCTTTCTCTGTCTCTCTCTGTCTACTGTTTCTGTCTCTCTCTATCTTTCACTCTCTGTCTCTCTTTTCTGCCTTACTTTCTCTTTTTATTTCTTTTTTGCTCTGTCCTTATCTTTGTTTCTTTCTTGTTCTTTTTTGTATCTGTACCTCTCTGATTTGCCCTACTCTTCTGTCTAACTCTCTATCTCCTGTTTTTCTTCCTTTTTCTTTGTTTCTTTGCCTCTCCTTTTTTACTCTGTCCATCTTTGTTTCCTTCCAGCTGTCATTTCTTTCTTTGTCTATCTTTCTCATCTTTTTCTTTTTATCCATATCTTTGATTCTTTCTTGCTCTCTTTTTTACTGTCTGTATCTCTCTGACTTGCTCTATCTGTCTCTTTCTCTGTCTCTCTCTATCTTTCACTCTCTGTCTCTCTTTTCTGTCTTACTTTCTCGTTGTCTTGTTATTTCTTTATTTCTATTTCTCTCTTTTTGCTCTGTTTTTATCTTTGCTTCTTTCTTGTTCTTTTTTGTCTGTATCTCTCTGATTTGCCCTATTCGTTTCTCTCTCTCTCTCTCTCTCTCTCTCCCCCTCTCTGGGCAAAGTGTCTTTGAGTGTGTTGTAGAGACAGTTCTAGCAGTCAGCGATTTTTCACCAAGAGGTACACTACCCAGACCCCATCTTCAATCAATTACATATCAGACACAAGTACATGCTGGGTTTTGCAGCGATCTGAGGTGTTATTTTTATATGTATTCATGTACTGAACAGTACTTCACTATACTCTCTCTCTGTCTCTTTCTCTCTCTCTCTCTCTCTTTTTTTTGTAGACGATGCAGCAGATGAGTGATCATAAGTATGATAAGCTTACGGTTCCTGATGATCTCGCTGCAAACTGCATCTACATGAACCTGCCAGATAAAGGCCACGTCCTCCTCCACTGCACACCTGAGCAGTTTCCAGAGAGCGCAAAGGTTACACACACACACACACACACACACACACACATACATAAAGTTTCATAGTATAAAAAAGAAATACAGTTTAAATACAAAATCATTTTATTTAATGAAAAATTAAAATAATTAGAATATCTTATTATTCATAGAAATTCCTAGAAAGGTCTGTTGTTTAAAAAGGATGTCTGCCAGCATTATGTAAAAATCTGCACTGCGTTTTTGAGGTTTGTGGGCGGAGCCTGATTAGATCAGTTATTATTCACAGAGGGAGGCTCTGGTTAAGATGATAAATCAGTAATGTTCTGCAGCTAGGTGTGATTAGTGTGTGATTTGGTTCAGTAGATAATAAAAAAGCAAAAGAAAATTTTCCCATACCCCAACACACACACACACACACACACAGTTACGCTGTCTCTCTCATCTGGCCCTAAAGCAGAAAGGCATTTTCCTTTTCCTATACTGCGTCCAGAGTCAACAGGTGGAGGTTTTAAACATTGATGTGTGCCATGAGACCCTCAAATCCCCACTCACACCGGGGAGCCTTACAGAGGAGCTCAGATTCCTCTCTCTCTTTTATTTGACATGAAACACTCTGGATGCTTTTTATAGCTGCGCTTATGTAACACACCCGTCCCCTCCTCACTCCCTCCGAATCCTCAGAACTAAGGTGCGAGGTCAAGGGATGGAAGTAATAAAACCAGAGAAAAACAAGACTAACCTTCAGAAGCAACACAAAAGACTCTTGTCTTTTGTGAAGAGCCTTTACATAAACTCTAGTTTCAGAGGTTATGATTAGAGTTAGGGTGCTTTCACACCTGAAAGTCCGGAGCGTGGTCCGAAATAGGGTTCATGTGTTTTTGCTACATTGTATTTATTTGGTCTGCTTAATTTTGTTTTCACACTGCAGTTTAGGGAGCGCACCAAAGACCTTTGTGTGATACTCCTACCTCCTTTCATCATCACTTACGTATCGATGCGTTTTCCTTAACTTGCCGCTGATTGGTTTTAGAAGGACATGCGTCTGACGTTGGCGTGTTGACAATTCAGCGGGTGGTTAATTCGGCGGGAAGCCTTTCCAGGATCAGGATAAAATGAATGAACAGATTCATTTCATCTCCATAGTAATGCTGCTGCTATTGTGGTTTTAATACCAGCAGCAGCAGCAACTTCAGGCACAGTACTCTAGGTTAGTTCAAATTGGCCAAACAACGTGCTAGTACTGAGGCAACTGTATCCACGGCTTATTTTTTCTGCTTTTCCAGTTATTTTGAGAGGGTCCAGTGCATCCAGCTCCGCCCACTTTGTCAGCATCATGTCCTAGCTCCGCCTCTGAACGGAAATAAACAATGTACAGGGCAGTTCGCGGACTTTAAATATAATGTGCCGTGTTGTCCGGCTTAAATACTGTGTATATACACTACAAGCTTGCGAGACTGACGAGGCGTGGCGTAGACAAAGTGGGGGGGACTGGACGTGCTGGACGTCCAACTCCGCCTTTCCGCAGGCTGCAGTCAGTAGTAGTTGGTTATTATTCCTTCTTCTGCTGCCGTTGTTGAGGAACGCCTGCTCAGCTTCCTGTAATTGGTCCGAAAGTTCGAACCATCCAGAAAAGCGCTTTCACACGGCAGGAGAACCGGACCATGGTTCAGAAGATCCGGACTGAGACCACCTCTCTTGGTCGAACCAAAATCTGGTCCTTTGTTCCGGACCGTGGTTAGTGGCCACTTTTACACCTGCTACTTTGGTTCGGACCAAACTGAAACGTCCGAAAGTCCGGACCAAACGTGGCAGGTGTGAAAGCAGACCTTATCTGAATATAGACCTTATTTTAGTAACTAGGATCTCTGTTAGACAGTAACTGAACAGTCCTTGTTGGATGTGGGTCAGATCATTATGGTGAAAGACAACGAAGTCAGGGGAAGTCAGTGGCTCTTGTATAAAAAAGGCCAGACTCACACACACTGCTGATTTAGAGCCTCTGGGCTCAAAACACTAAAAGTTATCAGAATTTGCTGCTACTTGGCGGGAAAAAAAACAGACAGGAAGAGCTGGAGCTTTACTTAAGAGGTTCACAAGAATATTTATGTATTTATTTATTTGTTTGTTTTCATTGGGCAGGTTCTGCACTGCTCATGAGTCATTCAGAAAGAGAAAGATAGAGAGAGTGAGAGAGTAAAAGAGAGAGAGAGAGAGGTATTTTCTTTTGGAGGGCTTGTAGGAAAACACTGGTTTGTTGCTGGAGAACATCCACACAGTTACGTATCTCTTCAATTTTGTTTTATTTATTTATTTTATTAAAATATACTGCTCAAATTCTCTCCATTTCTTGACACTCAGTCCCAAAAGCTGTCAAATGATCTTTAACAAGCACCCTTAATTAAATGGCCCTAGATTGATTTTTTTTTTATGTGTGGAATTAGCTTTAGCTGATGTTAATTACAGTGGTAAAGCTGATGAATTTGCCGTCATTAAAATACTTGAGTTGAGTCAAACTGGGGCTAATTAACTGTCATTCATTCTTTTTAGTTTATAGATATGTTGGATCTAGTATTGATTATTATGTAATGAAACTGATTTCATTCTGATTCTATTCTTTATTAAGCATGCAGAAATAATCATATACAAAAGTAAATGAAAATGAACACTAGTGTCTAGAGTGATAAAAATAATTAAATGTAACACTTTTGTTAGTTGTTCTACATATAAAGTAAACATGTGTTAAAACTGATTAGTTACATAGAGTTAATATATGACTCAGTGTGGTGTTAAATTATTTCTAAAAGAGTGTAAATTCCAGAATATTCCATGTAAGAGTATACACATACTGAAACATCCCACAATACTCCAGTTAAGAGTATACACGCACTGAAATATCCCAGAATACTCCAGTTAAGAGTATACATGCACTGAGGTAAGGAGGATGAAAAATTACATAAGTATAAATAAATAAATGCACATATAAATGAATAAATAAATGAATACATTTATTTATATAGATTTATTGATTAATGTATTCCTACATTTATTATTTCTTTATATGTTTCTGCATTTATTCATTCATTTCAACATTTTTTCTACATTGATTTATTTCCATTATTTTTTACTTTAGGTATTTATTCACATATTACCATATTTATACGGTGGCCGAGAAAGCCCAACGCAGTGCAAATTGAAAAGCGCTGCAAAAGCACAAAACACATCCATCAAAATTACAACACAGGCGCAGCAAATAGAAAAACGCGCTGCAAATAGAAAAACGCGCTGCAAATAGAACCACAACTCAACGGAAGTGAGTCACAACACAACGGAATTTTCCCGGGGGACCTTAAAAGATACTGTACCAGCTAAGCTGCGTCTTCAGTAACGTCTCGGACTTCACTATGTGTACAAAGGACAATAAGTGGCAAACAAGGCGTTTTGTGAAGCAGAACTTTTAATAATATGCACACAACCGTGGTAATCACAGGTAATAAACATTACTTACTTTTCAGAAGCTTGCCACTTATTGTCCTTTGTATACAGCTGGTACAGCATCTTTTAAGGTCCCCCGGGAAAATTCCGTTGTGTTGTGACTCACTTCCGTTGTGTTGTGGTTCTATTTGCAGCGCGTTTTTCTATTTGCTGCGCGTTTTTCTTTTTGCAGCGCGTTTTTCTATTTGCTGCGCCTGTGTTGTAATTTTGATTGATGTGTTTTGTGCTTTTGCAGCGCTTTTCTATTTGCACTGCGCTGGGCTTTCTCGGCCACCGTATATTTATGCATTTGTATGTTAATTAGGTAGGCGATCCGATCTTCACTCCAAAGCAGGATTGGTTCATGAGCTGCTCCTGCCTTGGCCTGCTGCGGCGACATCCTGAAGCCTTGCTTAACATTGTGCTTAACTGTCAACAAGCAACAAGTTGTTGACCGTCATTCATTTTTAGCAGTTCTTTTTTTATTAATGCTGTTTTTTGGGTTTTTTTGACTAGCTATTGCAAACGATTTAGGGTAATTAGCTAATGATTTTAAGAGCCATGTGCCAAATGACTACCTTCTATTTAGTTTAGAATGGGTAATTGATCAGCTTTGCCATTAGCTGCCAGCGCTCAGAGGGGGCACTATTGGCCTCGCTCCCTCCGGGTGGGTAGATGGCGCTCTCTCTCCCCACATCACAAAAGGTTGATGTCCGCAGCACAGGGCGTCTGTGAGCTGTTGTATCAGAACTGAGTCGCTGCACTTTCCTCCGAGTGCTCTGTGATGCTGCTCCGCAATGATGCATCAGCAGCAGTTGGAAAAGAGGTGGCTGACTTCACATGTATTGGAGGAGGAATGTGCTAGTCTTCACCCTCCTGGTGTGTTTGGTCATTACCAGTGATAGGGGGAGTCCTAGTGAGTGGGTTGGGTAATTAGGCGTGCAAAATTGGGGGTAAATGGGAAAAAATTGGATGGTTTAGTTCAGCTCAGCGCTGATATGGACGTCGAGATTGAGGAGATCTTACAGCTCTTATAAAGAAATCTCACTGCTGTTTTTGTTTCTGCTGATGTGCTGCAGGTGTTTGAGAAGCTGAAGGACCACATGCTGATCCCTGTCCCCAACGACGAGAAGAGGAAGGTGGACGGATGTCTGACCTGCTGTTCTGTTCTCATCAACAAACCTAGCAAGGTTTAGCTCAAGGGGCACTCTTCGGCCTTTAGGGCTGGAACTGGAAAACCCAGCAGTGTGTGTGTATGTGTGTAACTTCTAATCAATGTTTACAATCCTTTGAAAACAGCCACTGGAAGACCTGATCACTGTAGGCAGAATGCCACATTTAATATATATATATATATATATATATATATATATATATATACAGTGTTGGGAGTAACGGCGTTAAAACTAACGGCGTTACTAACGCCGTTACTTTTTTTCAGTAACGAGTAATCTAACTAATTACTATGACTGTAACTATAACGCCGTTACCATTTCCGACACCCCGTTACTGCACGTTACTTTAGCAGCTCTATGAACTTTTTTTTTTTATTTCGCTTTGCCCTGGTTAACCCCTCCTCTGTCCGGTGAACTTGAGCTTCTGGCCGCTGTGCCTGTGGTTTGGTGTGGTGAAGTGAGGCACAATTGTGACGATTTGCGTGCTCTAATCAATTCAGTGATTGCCGTGGACAACCCAAGTTCCGAATTAAGGACGTTAAGCTCTTTTTAGCTGCTCCGGTTTTTGTGGTGCTGCTGCTTTCTATTTTAGAGCTTAGATTCTCTGCCCGAATCCCACCTGACCTGAGGACCGACCCGAAATCAGGCTCCTATTTTTATTTTATATAAAGCTCTGGTGTGATAATCACAATGTTGCTAAGTAACCAATTATTATTGTTCACTAAAGCGAACGAAATAGCGAAAATTGAAAGTGAAAAACATTTGTGTTAACTGAATCTAATAAAAACGGTAATTAAAAGGAAAAACATAACTATCTCGAACTGTATTTTGTGTTTATAAAACTAACTAAAACGAACTGAAATTACTGATAGAATACCCTCATTTTTGTGTTTAATTTATTTATAAGCGCTGTTGTACAGCGGAGTTGTACAGCGGGAGTTGTTGTGCCGAGCGCGCGGCACTCGTGGTCCGTTAGTTCTTGTGTAAAGCGCTCGCGCTAGCAAGCCCACCCTAAAATGAACAGAAAAAATAAAAACAAAATAAAATTAAACTATAATAAAAATGAAAACTGTAATCACGTAGCTCTGGGCGCACGTGAACGCCTCCGCGTTTGACTTGCAGCACTGTGTGTAGCTGTTCTTAAAAATAATTTAAATTAAATAATAGTTCTATGCTTCTATGTTACAGTGTTAATTAACATAATTCTGATTATATTTCGCTCATTCAATCAGCCCGAAAACAGACAGTTTATGGGGCGGATCGGGTCAGGCTCATAATGACAGTTTATGGTTCGGGCTTGGGCAGAATGTGCACGGGCTCCGGCTGGGTCGGATTTTTTGGGCACGATCTAAGCTCTATTCTCTTTTGGTGAAGCTGTTATATTAATACCATTTTAACTGGCATTAAATTGTTGTTTTTGTCCATTATTTTGTTTTATATATACATATTTCTTTTGAGTGTGGCTTGGTTTGTTAAATTTCATCCCCAGACGCGTTTTTCCGCTTTTTTCAGTATTACAAGTTTTAGTAATTTTCTTTGGTTGTGTGGAGAATTTCGTTTTATTTTTTTGAAATTCGTTAGATTATATTTTTGTCAACATTTTGGGTTTATTTTCGTTTGTTATTTTTTGTTATTTTTCTAATAATAATAGTAAATGCATAATTGATTTCCTTTTTTTGACGGGCGAATAATAAAAAGTAACGCGATAGTTACTTTTACTGGTAACTAATTACTTTTATAGTGGAGTAACTCCGTTAGTAACTCAGTTACTTTTTTGGAGAAGTAACGAGTAACTATAACTAATTACTTTTTCAAAGTAACGTGCCCAACACTGTATATATATACATATATATGTAACTCAAGCTAAAAAGTATAAGTACGATTTCAATCAAAGAGACCAAAATAAAAAAAAAACACATTTCAAAATTTCCTCTGACTGCCTAATGATGCTCTGTTTCTGTAATTATTTACCAGTTTCTGGGAACTGCCATGAAATTAACCCATTTACGTGGTCCACACTCTTCATTATGTGAATAAATTCTGTTAATATAGAGTTCGGTTAGTACAGAATAATGATTATAGCTTATAGATTAGAATTATGGATATAAATAATGTTGTGGGTCTGTCTGTGTGTGTGTGTGTGTGTGTGTGTGTGTGTGTGTGTGTGTGTGTGTGTGTGTGTGTGTGTGTGTGTGTTAACTGTGCACCTAGCTTAAACACTGATCAAACACTAATCTAGCACTTCAGCTCTCATCTGCAAGCTCAACTCTGAATTGCAAATATTAGTTTTGATGTGCAAATCTACCCTTACAGTCTTAAAGTGGTCCTGCAGTGCTGAGGGGACAGGCTCGGGACAGGCTGTTTACTCTTTTAGCTAAAAGATGGACTGCTAGCATCACTAGCTACGCTTTTATTCTGGAAAAAAAAACATCAGTGTGTCCTATTTGTACACTAAAGGCTAATTATAAGTGTTGAAATTGATTTATACTGTGTAAAGATAATGCGAACAGTTTAACATACCGTATTTTACAGTCGCACTGTATTATAAAGCGCATTTTAAGTGACAATACTAAGGAACAACAGTGTCACCATGTTTCCTGTCCAGATTAGCAGGTCTCGCTGCTGGGGGCACATAAGTAAACAAAATTCTAATTCCTAAAAAAATATATATATTTTCTTTCAAAGTCAAACAAGCACTGGATTTTAATCTGCCCTTTTCTTCTCCTTTATTTGGGTAAGTAAAGCACTTTAGTTTATTTACAGTAAGCTGTTTCCAATATTTTAGCGCGGTTAGCAGCAGCGCTAGCAGTGGTTAGCAGCAGCGCTAGCAGTGGTTGGCAGCAGCGCTAGCAGTGGTTGGCAGCAGCGCTAGCAGTGGTTGGCAGCGCTTAGGGCTAGTAAACACCACCCGACAGTGCTACACTGAGGAACCCTGAGTGTTCCAATAAGCCAAGGTGCTGTCTGCTAGCGGTTAATCCCACGTAGCTCGTTTTACCACAGTAAACACGCAGGCTACAGTCTTATTAAATTGACCAGGAAGGAAAGCCATGTAATGGAATATTTACACTGGGACTTGACTGATACATTGTGTGGCATAAAAGTGAAAAAATTGAGAAAGTGAGAAAATTTGCATAAAATATGAAATCTAGGTTTCCAGAATGAATCTTGTCATAGATTGTGATTCCTGGTGATGCCCCAGCCATCCATAAACAGGAGTCCCATAAAACATAACTAACATCACTCTCCTGCAACCTGTAACTCAGTGTGATAATAGCTGTAAAACTGTATAATTGATCGCTCAGTTGGTTTAAAAAAAGTAAGTAAACAAGTAAATTCCATAAATGTATCAGCATTAGTAACACTTTACAATAAGCGTACATACATTAACAGTCCTAATGACAACATAATAAACATTGTTAGATGGTTAATTAATGTCTTATCCAATTATTTATTGACACTAGTTAAAGGTACAAGAAGTTATAATAAGGTACAAATGAAATCTACATACTTTACCTTTAAGACATTATTGAACAATAAACACTAAACTCTTCATTTGAATGATTAATTTATTAAACACATAATAAATAAATTGGTTACAATGCTAAAATGATAATGTCCTAACTAGTATCAGTTAATTAATGTAATCTATTTGCAAAATGTTACCAATACAACTGCCTGTATAGAACAGACTGTGCTGTTTGACAGCAGTAATAGTCTAAATGATTGGATAAATTGAGCCCTTTGTGGTGTAAATCGGGTCTTCAGGTGCAGACGAAAGGCAGAAACAGTCAATTCTGCAGTGCCTTGATCTGATCCCTCTCTCAGATCTCCATCTCTGTGTCTCTCATGATGAAACATGGAAAGAATTCATCATTGGATGAGCATCTTCTCAAGTCAGTGTTCACGTTTTTTTTTTCTCTCACCGTTTCCTTGCTCGGCCGTCCCCCTTCTCGCTCTCTCTCTGCCGCCTGCTCGGGAGGACTTTATGACAGTGATGTCACCCAGTCTGGTAGGCCACTGTGATGGGGAACACAACTTTGTGACACAAGCAGTATATTTTACAGCCTGCGCTTGGCAGACAGCGCAAAGATGATGCCATAGCTGCAGAGATTCAGAGAGAAAGAGATGATTAATGTCTTTGTTCTGTTGTTGCTTTATATCGAGTGACCTATCGATTCTCTGCCTGCAGATATGTTCCTTTATAGCTAATGTTACGAGGTAGGACAAGCTTCACAGAATTTGGGCAAGCATCCCATCACATTATTACATGTGACCATACACAGAGAGCACTGTGTTTATTAGCATAGCTCTTCTGAAAATACCAGCATGGCCAGCTCGAGTTCGCCAAGCTGTTTATGCTGATTGACCACCACAGGGTATGTTGTGTTAGTGTTTGATCGCTTGGCCTGTTTACCATGCGCAATTAACCTCACCAAGCCAAAAACCAGTATAACAGGGGTGTCCAAACTACGGTCTGCAAGGTATTTTATAAATAAACTGAAAGTTGGCTCGCTATTAAGCAGGTTTTAATCATTTGCAATTCAAAATTTGAACACTGGGAGTTGCTATCACATAAACCCAATCTAAAACGCTCCTCATCATCTTTCTTTCCTTCATTATGCCTACATTAATGTACCTTTTGGAAGAACATGGCAACTTCAAAGAAACGGAAAATAGACAGTGAATCCAGAAGATTTGAGGCACTTTGGAAAATTTTAAATTTAGAGGGAAGTGTGTATGTTTAAGGAGTATGAAATTAAGAGACATTATGAAACGAAACATCAATTTGGAAAATCTTAGCTTACCCAACAATGTCAAAGATAAAAAAGATGGTAACTCAAGTAAAATGGTGCATAAAGGATAGTAATCAAGAAAATGTATTATTATATAAATAAGTATATTTCATTATTTGTTTTATTACATAGTCTGTGGCCCATGACTGCACATATATTTCTACTTCTGTCCCCCAGGAAAAGTTTGGACGCCCCTGAACTATGACCAAGACTGACTGTACTTTAAATTCTAGTGTCTAATTTTCACTTGAACAACATATTTTACATTATTATTATTTTTTTTTATTTCCAGCTCATTCTGACTACTTCACTTGCACAGATCTCCATATCGAGGGAGGGCTTATCCACTAGCACAATGACGTGCTCCACTCATCAGCAGCTTGGTTGTTGAAGGGATACTGGGGTTGAGCATTATGAGAACTCAAATCCTTAGAGCAAATCGCCATGATGTAAGAGCTAGTGATGTAATGTTCCTGTTCCTGTCATAGGCTAATCCACTTCTTACATATATTTAGTATCTTTCAGGTGGTCTAAACTGTTTTAAAAGGTCAGTGTGGTTATAAAAATCATTTGAAAATGTACTGAACACTAGTTAAGCTGTTATGTTTTCGTTTGAGTTTGATGGTTTACCTTGAATGACTTTACCAAGAGGGTTCTCAAGCAGCTCAATCTGGTTGAATAATTGGATAAAGTTTGTTGATCCTTTTGGTAAAACTGTGTAAATGTGTGGTCAGATTGATCATACAGATCAATCCCTAGCTTGATCATGTCGGTAGACCAGCCAAACCATCAGACTCAGACTGAAAACAAACACAGTGCTCATTAATAGCTTAGAAGGTCTCTTTCTTGAGCTGGCCAGGCAGATTTGTTGAATCTATGTATGTACTTTAATTTAAACTCTAAAATAAGTAATTTGTATACATTTTGTCTGCAGTCTGGAAAGCTTGCCCATCTTGGAGACATGTTTGTGAGTGGATTATAGTAACATAATGATCATAAAAACTTTGGTTGCTTTAGTTATAAGGCATTTCAAACACTTACTCCAGAGAAACCTCAATAAAAAAGCAGGGATAAAATTCTACATAGAAATAATAATAATGTTGCCTTTAAGATAGACTACCTCCCAACCACAAATACTTATTTATTCTGACTCCAATCAACACAATGAGCCTTTATTAACACACCAGTTCAGAATCTTACTGCTACCAGATGCCTTTAGCATTGCTAACTAGATCCACCTCTAAGTTTCTGAAGTGGGAGTACAGCTGTTTAGTTATCTTACAGAGTTTAAACTATAAAAAAAGACTACACTAATAGCTTAGTCAAGAATGCTAATGCTAATGTGTTAGCATGGGAAGTTGAACTATTGTTAATGATGTGAGAAATCCTGTGGTGCGTGATGATCCTTTCTACCTTTGCTGTTTTAAATGTATGATGTAGCAACCCGTTTATATAGACTATAACTCAGGTTCCTTCATTTTAGACTTGTGTGATCTGTGAGATTAGCTAGATAGCTATATGCTAAATGTGCCATTATAGACCTGGGTGATGCCCACCTTGCACTGTGTGTTCTCTTTATTTTATGTCACAATTTTGATTCGATTTAGAAAATAAAATTTTGCGCAAAACTGACATCTAGTGTGTTGCCTGTTTCTTAAATATGTATACATATGAATTTAATGTCTAGAAAAACTAGATAAATAAGACATATTCTATGCTTATTCATGCCATCACAATATATATATACAGCCACCATTATAAGACACAAATAAGGGCCTGGTTAGCTAGCTAACACAAACACAAGCTTGGTCAGGTAGTCACTGATGGACTATTAGCTTTTCACAGGTTAGTTTAGCTAACTAGCTAACAAATTAGCACCCTTTTCTCTTTAGTATAAAACAGACGATTAGGTTTACACAGGTTGGTTTAGCTAACTGGCTAACAAATTAGCACCCTTTTCTTTAGTATAAAACAGACGATTAGCTTTACACAGGTTAGTTTAGCTAACTGGCTAACAAATTAGCACCCTTTTCTTTAGTATAAAACAGACGATTAGCTTTACACAGGTTAGTTTAGCTAACTAGCTAACAAATTAGCACCCTTTTCTTTAGTATAAAACAGACGATTAGCTTTACACAGGTTAGTTTAGCTAACTAGCTAACAAATTAGCACCCTTTTCTTTAGTGTAATTTAAAGCTGTATCAAATTCCAGCTTTCAACAAGATAACATCTTTTTTTTAATCCAAAATTCTCTTGTGTGTAAATATGTGTTTTGCAGGGTGCTTTATTTATTACTAGAATCCCTTCTAGATGGTTAGATTAGCATAGCGTAGCTAAGTTTAACCTCTCAAGTTTAAAATTCATATCAAATTCTTGCTTTCACCAAGATTACATATTTTAATTCTAAATGTGTTTCAGAGAATGTGCACCTTGCTAAACCCGTGAATAAACAATGATGCTGGTAAATAAAACCCTCATGTTTAGTCGTTTTAATAAAAATAATATGCTATGTGTTTTCTTAGCCAAGTAGCTAAGCTTATGAATTACCAATACAGCAGGCTGTTGAAATAAAAAAAAAGCATCTGTTTGTTGCATATGTTTTATGTGTCATTTCAATGTTGGAATGGGTGCTAATATGTTAGCTAGGTAAGTCTCTGGATTTGTGTTGTCTTGTCAGTAAGCTCAGATTGTATAAAAACAAGATTATCATAAAAAAACGTTATACTGACCAGCACACATTTATAGCCTGCCTTTTCCAATAATAAAGCAAATCTTCTTCCTTTATTGCTTATCTGTGTTTTGTTAAGACCTTAACATTACTTTCACACGCCTAAAGTGTTCAGACACAGTCTAAAAATCTTTCAGTGTAAAAGCACTTCCACCATGACCCTGTAAACACTCTGTTTTTGGTAGTGTGACCCTTTGTCTGAAATCAGATAGGATTCAGTCATGTCTGAATAAGGGTTTAGTAGTTTAGTCTTCTATCTTATTGCTCTAAAATGCTAATAGCTAATAATTGCTCTAAATCATTGTTTAGAGTCTCTATCAAAATGTGGGAGACTCCCTGACCTTCCAGGAGGGGTGGGACCCCTGAATTTTCCACAGTTGACATAATTTGATATGGTCTATGTCACTAGACTGAGAATCATAATCTGTATTTGTGTAGAGGTGTTTTAACAGAGAAACCTAGAGTGCTACAGACTGTTATTAGCAATCTAGGTAATAATATTAATACCTGGCCACAACTTACTATGACTGCCTAAGGAAGGTAAACAGGTCTGCATACTGTCTGTGTCTGAGCCAATCAGATTTTAGTATGAGAATTAAGAGTCTTTTGCTTAGAATTTTGCTGAGTCTCACTACAAGAGACTCCAAAATATCACCATAATTCATTTTAAGATAAAAAATGAAAAGAAACAAATTCACTCTCCATTTTCTTACTAAAGAGTATTCTTGGATTGGAACTTTGATGTAATATTCAGTACACAGGTACATGTAAATCTCTGGCTTTATGAATATAGACAAATATATAGTCAAAAGTTTGGATACACCAACTCATTCAGTATTTTTATTTGTGTGTTTTTTTCTCTATATAATAATAAATTAAGTCTAAAGTGATCCAGACTATGAAGGAACACATAAGGAATCATGTAGTAACTTAAAAGTGTTAAACAAACCATATTACTCTGTAAAGCATTTAGGTGCTCTTATCTGGGGAGCTGTTAACTTGCAGTTTCTGAGGCTGATACTTTGATTAACTTATATTGAGGTAACTCTTGGTCTTTTCTTTCCTGGGCCGCTCCTAATGAGAGCCAGTAGTAAAGTATTTTTTCTTTACTTAGTTGACAAGTTCTTGCTATAATATGAATTAGAACATTATTCAAATAGAGCTATTCACTGTGTACCTGTAACCCTACCTCTTCACAACTTTACAACTGATGCTCTCAAACACATTAAGAGGCAAGCAATTTAAGTAATTAACTCTTGACAAGTTCAGCACAGCTGTTAACTGAAAGCCTGAATTCCAGGTGACTCTACCTCATAAAGCTGAATGGGAAAATCCATTCAAGTTGTGCAAAACTGTCATTTTTGAGCATGAGGTGCTATTTTGATTAAAAAAAACATATTCTGGTTTATTTAACACTATTTGCTTACTAAATAATTTAATGTGTTTTTCTTCATAGTTTGGATGGTTTTAGTAGTAATCTTCAAAGCAGAATAATAATACAATATTGAAAAAACACTGCATTTAAGGTGTCCAAACGTTTGACTGGTACTAAATATATAACTTTTTTTTTTTTACTACATAACACATTAATTATTCAGTGTTATAGCTGTAGGAAGAGATTGGTAAGTGTGTGTTGTGTCTATTAGAGAGAGCCTCTGGTGCTCCTCTTGGTTAAGGGTCTGATTTGTAGTGCTCTGTCTCCATCTAGCGGTCAGAGCCGCGCGGTGCGCCTGGAGAAGAATCCCTGCTGGAAGAAAGTTGGTTGGACTTCACGTTACTGTCTCGACCCAGAGTTGCCAGGTTCGCGGTTTTCCCGCCACATTGAGCTTATTCAAAAATCCAGTCGCGGGTAAAAATTCAGGGGTGGTGGGGTACGTTTTTGGGCTACTTTTAAAATTATTGCGGTCGTCAAAAACAACAAAAAAGTGGGTGTCGCCTTGGATGTTACGTAAACACGCGTAGAAGCGAGAACAGAAATGAGTAAATAAAAGTCAGCTCTTTTTTTGCTAGTTATGTTACTGTTAAATGTTATTGACTGGGATATAAACTGTTAATTATAAATAACTAATAAAACACTAATGTTATAATATTATTAATAACTAAGATAAATAACAATACTGATAATAACTCAGAAAACAAAATAATAAGTCGTACACTTATAGTTGTTTTGACATTTGCTTTAAACGTGTGACAGACATATATTTTGGCCTAATTTACGCTTCTGAAGGGCGGGTTTTAGGCTGGCTTTGGGCTGGAGATTTTTTGTTTTGACCTGGCAACCCTGGCTTGACCTCATCAGTGTGCGCCTCTATCAGCATGTCCGCTGTTTACCGCGGGGGGTTCTGATTCAGCCGCTGGTCGGTGTGGGTCAGTGGATTAGTTGTTTATATAGTTAATCAGCGGAGCGCGGAGCTGCAGGATGGGCGACAGTAAGCAGAAGGAGCTGCCGAACTTCTTCGGGCTGGGCTGTGATGATGTGAGCTCCAGCAGCGACAGCGAGGAGGAGGAGGCCGGGGAGAAGCAGCGGCGGCGGCGCGGGGATCCGGCTCCAGCCGCCCCTGCAGCTCCTTCAGGTGGACACAAAGCGGCCGCAGCGCCGCTACCCGGCCCGGACGAGCTGTTCCGAACCGTCAGCAAACCCGCCTTCCTCTACAACCCGCTCAACAAGCACATCGACTGGGAGAGCCGCATCGTTAAAGCGCCCGAGGAGGTAAGAGAGCTCCGGTGTTCTAACAGGAGCAAACAGGAGGAGGTCTGCAGATAATCACTGTTCTGGGTAGTCGACTAATCTATCGAATTTTTTTTTAATCTATCGATTAGTCACGATTATACGACGGCGTTTTAGGGCCATGCAAAAAATAAATAAAAACCGTTCACTTCGAGAATAAAAACTTAATATTACGAGATTAAAGTCCTAATATTACGAGAATAAAGACGTAATATTACAAGAATAAAGACATTATATTACGAGATTAAAGACATAATATTACGAGATTAAAGTCGTAATATTACGAGAATAAAGATGTAATATTACTAGATTACGTCGTAATATTACGTCGTAGTATTTTAAGGGAAATGTAGTTCTAATTGCGTGAGTTGCTGTTTAAGAGAGGAGCACTGAAAGGAGCATTTTCTGTTACAGGACTAATTGATATTTATAACCTGCTTTATTCTCGTAATATTACAACTTGTGTGATCATATTAGTATAAAGTCGTAATATTATGAGAATAAAGTTGTAATATTACGTCTTTATTCTCAAAGAGAACTGTTTTTATTTGTAATTTTTTGTATGGCCCTAAAACGTCGTCGTACGATTATCTCTGCCATGCCCTGCATCTCCATCTGCTTCCTGTGAGTACATTCCTGTGGGTGGTTTTCTAGCTTTCTCTATCACTTCAAAACAATAGAAACAGCTGAACATGGGGATTAAATCCTCTTTAAACGCCCAGAAGATAAATTAACTTAAGGAATAATAGCAGAATTTATATATTAACACCGAAATACACTCAAAAAACATAACAGGTGTTCTGTTGTTGTGTTATCCTGTCAAACCGTGCTACCCTAATATATATTTACACGTTACAAAAAAAAAAAAAAAACAGAAAAAAGCACCATATTTCAAAATGCTCCCTGCTGAAAATTGGGTAGGATATTGGGAAAGCCTGACTTAATACATCAGGGTACAGTTAATGGAATAGGGGAGATTAGAACATGTTTTTTTATTTTTCTTTGTTGTATTTATCATATTATTTTATTATTATTATTATTATTATTATTATTATTATTATTATGGTCACTTCACGCCTGTCTAATGTTCTGATTCTAACAGTCTGCTTTTGCTGGTTTCTCTGATTTAGCCTGCTAAGGAGTTCAAGGTGTGGAAGAGCAACGCAGTCCCACCTCCACAGAGCTATGTGACGGAGGAGAAGAAGGGACCTCCACCAGGAATGGACATGGCAATAAAGTGGTCCAACGTGTATGAAGATAACGGAGATGATGCTCCACAGCAGAACACAGGGCGTGCTCTTTTCCTACCTGAAGATGAGCAGCAGGAATCGGGTAAGAAACACACAGATCTTCTTCCTGTTTTTATTTTGTTTCTGTTCGTCCAATCATTGTGACATTGAAAAACCACATGGATACTATCACACTGTAACTCCCTGGGAGTTTTTCTAACATCCCTTAGTGTTTAACAATCCACAGCGTTTGTGTTGTTACTTAGAGTTAAAATTCAACTCCACACAGTGTATTTTCTCTCTCACAGGCTTTTCCTCCTGATTTTGTTTCACTCCCAGCATGCTCTGTTGCTACCAGGGCGTACACGTGTGTGGATGTATGTGCACGTGTTTGTAGCTAAATGGGATTTAGCTGTGGTGGTTCCACTGGTGCAGCATTATTCACACTCTTGGTGTTGGGTTGGAGGGTGAATAAGGGAGAACTGGCATATTATGAGAGAACCTCTTGTTTGGCAGACTTTTATGGTCTTTCCTGTTTTAAATAAAGGTTACTCCGGATAAATAGTTGTTTTATCCTGGAGTATAGCTAACTTAATTTAACTCCCTTTTTTTACACTTACTTTCTCTCTTTGCCCTTTTTGTTTAATATAATTAATTCCCTATTGATATTCTGTTTTATAGTTTTGGGACATTAAGTATCAGTATGTGTGTTATTTTGTAATATTATACAAAAATAAATTGAAATGTACAATGTCTAGAGTTTGAACTAAATCATTGTGTGTTATTTATTTTAATTAAACACTTGAGAGCTGTTCTATCTGTGAAGTAAAAAATGTGTTAACACTGATAAGTGTTAGAGTTGTGGTAGAATTATTTTTTTGTACAGAATATGTTATCTGTAGCTTAACACTGTCAATTTTACTGCATGTGCAGATGAGGAGGAAGATGATGATGAGAAGCACTCCAAGTCAGCTAAGAGACGACGGGTGGAGACCTTCCAGCAGAAGGAGAAGAGGAAGAGGGACATGGGCCAGGCTACGTCTGACAAGAACTTTGTGGAGGAAGAGAAAAGGATCCTGCGGCAGACTGCGGAGTGACAGGATCGGGACTGGGATTTTTTTTTTTGTTTAGAGCCAAAAATACATTCACAGAGTGTCTGGACTGATGGACAGTGAGCTGGGTGAACATCTCTTGAGGCTCTTAGGTTTAGTTGGACTTGTGTGATCAGTTTTTAACAATCAAGTTTGTTTTCCGCTTGATTAGTTGTCTCATTTGTATTGTATTTTTGTATTAGGCTAGAGATATACTTTCTGTTTGGCCCTGTGTTCTCATAGACGACCTGCTGCATCGTCAGGGTAACTGTTCACATATTTGCTTGTGTGCTATGCATGTTGCTGGAGTGTTCCACTAGAGGGCAGCTCAGGCTTCCAATTGTGCTTCGTCCCCACTCCGATTCTCAGGCATTTCCTGCTGTGCACAGATATATCTTTTTTCGTATTAGTTTCCATTTTTATTTACAGGTTTCCATTCCCCATTGAGTACACATCACGTTTAATTTCTGAAGGACATGCAAAACCAATGCTCCAAACAGAAGCAGGATACACAAGGCCACCATTCTGTGTACATGAACACATAGATAACAGCAAGTACATCTCTACCCTAAATTAAACATGATCAACAAATCTGGAGATCAGTAGCTCAACCGTTAATGTTCTAAGAGGCTTGTAAGAAACTTTACATTGTGTGTTTTTATGTAAATTCACCACACCTGCTGTAAATATTAAACTGACTCTGAACGAGGGTTACTGTTTGATAAGGTTATTTCTTGTGGACCTTTTCTGAAGACCTGTAAACACCTGACCCATTTTAATTCCATTATAATTCCTTTCTAGAGTTTAAGTCTTTTTTTTTTAGTTTTGACTTCCATATGTGGGACTTAATTTCTGGCTTTCCCAATGGTAAATAGTGAAAGATGGTTACATTTATCCATCTTATCTATCTATCTTTCAGAACAAAAACTCTGTTATCTTAACAAAGTGAATAAAATAGGTATATAGATATCTAGGTGTGTATATACTAGTACCTTCAAAAAATATATATAATATTGAAAAGTTACTGTTTTATTAATAATACAGTTCATATATTATATAGATGTAATACACCTAGACATTTTTTATATTATATCTCCATGTGTATGTATATATATTAGTACTTTTGGCAGTGTGCCAAGTCCATAAAAGTTGTCAGCAGAGGGAAGCATGAATTGGATTTTCTGGGAAACCACTGCACTGACTTTGGGCTTAATATAACACAGTCGTCTAACACCAGCAAATTTGGAAATCAAGGGACCGGAGTTTGGAGGAAGAGTGGAGAGACACACAGTACAAGCTGCTTGAGGTCTAGTGTAAAATTTCCACAATCAGTGATGGTTTGGAGAGACATGTCATCTGCTGGTGTTGGTCCACTGTGTTACAGTGGTGTGAAAAAGTTTGGGCACCCCTGAAAATTTTTATGATTTCCTTCATAAATCATTGGTTGTTTGGATCATCAATTTCAGTTAAAAATATAATATAGCAGATGAACACCGATGAAGTGAGAGGAAGTTTATAGGATTTACAGAAAGTGTGCAATAATTTTTAAACAAAATTAGACAGGTGCATATATATGGGCACCTTTTTTTTTCGTTTTATTGATTTGAATACCTTTAGCACTAATTATTGGAACACAAAATTTGTTTGGTAAGCTAATTGATCCTTGACCTACATACACAGGTAAATGCAATTATTAGAAAGGGTTTATGAGCCAATTGCAAGTTTTTCTTCTCTTAGCATCTTCTCTAAAGTTTGGGAACATGGGAGCCTCAAAACAACCTGAACTCAAATCACTTGAAAACAAAGATTGTTCAACATAATGGTTTAGGGACAAGATACAAAAAGGTAAATTCTTAATTTCAGCTGTGAGTTTCCACTGTGAGGAACATAGTGAGGAAATGTAAGACTACAGGCACAGTTGTAGTTAGGGCCAAGTAGAGTAAATGTAAAAGTTAAGGGGTTGCATTGATTTCAGTCAATATTAGCAGATTTTTGAGAACAATGTTCAAAAATCAGTAAAAAAAAAAAAAAAAGTTGAAGTTGCGCCGGGACTGGATACTTCAACAAGACAACGACCCTAAACACTGTAAACTCTGCTCAAAATCTACTAGAGCATTAATGCAGAGGAACAAGTACAACATTCTGGAATGATCATCTCAGTCCTCAGACCTGAATATTATTGAAAATCTGTGGTGTGATTTCAAGGGATGTCTATGCTTGAATGGTCCAAAATACGTTGAACCAGGCCAGACTCTCATTGGAAGAAATAGGAAGCGTTTAGAGGCTGTTATTTCTGCAAAAGGAGGATCTACTAAATATTGATGTAATTTGTCTGTTAAGGTGCCCACATTTATGCACTTGCCTAATTTTGTTAAAAAAATATATTTCACACTTTTTGTAAACCCTATAAACTTCATTTCACTTCTCAAAATCCAAATAACCAATGATTTATAAAGGAAAATCATGAAAATTATCAGGGGTGCCCAAATATGGTTGTTTATTTACAAGAGCTACAGTGGTTAGCACTGGGGGTTTATTTACAAGTTTAGCAGAGTCAATTTTACCACAATTTGGAATTGACATCCAGAAACCCTTAGCTTGCAAATTGACGTTCTTTGGATTTTAGAGAATTTACAAATGTTATGTAGGTAAAATTACTGCAGAACCTACTAATTTAACCAACACAGCACCATCCATCGATTATCATACATCAGCCATTAATTCAGCTCAGAAAAGACTCCATTATCCTCTGTGGTGGTCTTCATAATAAAAGTCCTCAGGCCAGATCATATACTTATATTAATTAAACATTTGATCAATATACAGTACCAGTCAAAATGTTTGGACGCACCTTAAATTTTTTTTCATTATTTAAAAATGTTTTGAAGACTATAGTACTAAAGTCATCCGAACTATGAAGAAAAACATGGAAATATTTAGTAAATAATATATTTTAGACTGCTTAGATGACAGCTTTGCATATCTTGTCTGTTTTTCTCAGTTTTATGAGGTAGAGTCACCTGGAATTCAGGCTTTCAGTTAACAGCTGTGCTGAACTCGTCAAGAGTTAATTACTCAAATTTATTGCCTCTTAATGTGGCGTTAGTTGTGACTGATAATGACCTCTGTTATATCAGATTAATTCATAACCAGAGTTACCAGCCTCAGAAACCACAAGTTAGGCATCGCAAATAAGAGCACCTAAATGCTCCACAGAGTATTTTGGTTTGTTTAACACTTTTAAGTTACTACATGATTCCTTATGTATTTCTTCATAGTCTGAATGACTTCAGTATTCATTTACAATATAGGAAATAAAAATCATGAAAAGGTGTATCCAAACTATTGAATTGGTACTATATGGTTAATTATCTAAGTTGATTAAATAATTCTGCAAAATTATGACAATGCTTGTATGAGTCTTCTTTCTCAGAACCTTTCTCTTTTCTTACAGTGCAGCCTAAGAGACTCCATGGTTTAAGATTTTTAGGTCCTGAAGCAGGAGTGGGTAACGGGTTTAAAGTAACAATAAAAATAAATAAATATATATATATATATATATATATATATATATATATATATATATATATATATATATATTGTTATCTTACTTAAGTAGTAATTATTTATTATTGAGTAATTATTTTCCATAATTTTCACATAATTATCTAAACTTTCTACTCCTTACATTTTAAAAATAGCCTCTCTCTACACTCTACACTACTTCATTTCAGCTCGTTTTCATTCCAGCTTCTCATCCATCAATAAAACCCCTATCCAGATCAATCTCTCTATCCAGATAGAGTGAATCTAATTGTGATTGGATGTAGAAAAGTATAAACATTTACCATTCAGACACCCTATTGGTTTGTACTGTGATCCATCACACCTGCACACATCACGCCCCCCCACACTCCAGCAAGAACATAGCAGACATATGTAGCCTAGTATGAAGATGATCCGTGCAGAGACTCAAGAGAACTCCAGACAAACTCCTGTCCAACTAAGCTTTTTTAATATATTTACATTCTACTCAAATACATTCATTTACAATGGGCATATATGCAGCTAAAATAGGGAGCCTAGTGCATCTCAAATGTATCAACATTAACATTTTAATAATATAACATTATAGTCATTATAGTTTCTCTGATTTTGCTATTTATAGGTATATGTTTGAGTAAAATGAACATTGTATTTTTATTCTAGAAACTATAGACAACGTTTCTCCCAAATTCCATATTAAAAAAGTTGTCATTTAAAGCATTTATTTGCAGAAAATGAGAAATGGCTGAAATAAAAAAGATGCAGAGCTTTCACACCTTAAATAAAGTTTTAAGAGTTCAGTAATCAATATTTGGTGGAATAACCCTGGTTTTTAATCACAGTTTTCATGCATCTTAGCTTGTTCTCCTCCACCAGTCTTACACACTGTTTTGGATAACTTTATGCCTGGACTCCTGGTGCAACAATTTAAGCAGTTCAGCTTGGTTTGATGGTTGTGATCATCTATCTTCCTCTTAATTATATTCCAGAGGTTTTTAATTTGGTAAAATCTAAGAAAATCGTAATTTTTAAGTATATGTATGTATGTGTGTGTTTAGTCTGTATACATTGAAGGTATGAGAAGTGTTTTCATCAGTTCAGGTTTACAAATGTCATAAATATAGCTTTTAATACAACAAAATTGCACCAAGTGTCCTTTAGGGGCCATCCATATGAACCATGCTCCTGTGGAATGTGTTACCCAGCTTTACTAAGTCATGCTTTGTGAAATACCCTCAGGTGCATCTGAACAGGTAGGCCTTTAATTCTTCTTTAAACCTACTGACTGCTCAACTATTGCTCTTATTACTGCACCAAGCTCACTCTCTTTTACTGCAGGACCAGTTAACACTTTCAACCACTCCACCATAAAACACAGGCAGTGCTTAGACGTCCCTGTTCATCACCTGGAGGTGTGGAAAACACCTGTTTAAAATGCTAACAGTGGTTACGCAACACAAGCTGATGGATAGACACATGAATCAGTCACGCAACAGCAAAGTATTTTCCTCCCTTCTCTCTCTCTCCCTGTCTTTCTGCAGAACTGTATGCCTGTCTGTGAATGTTCTCCTGAGTGATGGTGCTGAAATATGGCTGGTGCCGTAGCTGCAGTGAGGGTGGTGTTTGGGTGAATAATGGAGTTGAGATGCTGCTGTTTTCTCTTTTCCTCAGGAGTGGGAGGGGAAAATGTTTCCCTCATTTTTCTCCTGAAAGCGCTGCTGATCAGAGGAATTCCTGCCCTATCTCTCATCTCACTCGGACGTGAAATTCTGGTAAATATGTCGGTGATAAGACTGCAGGCGGCAGGTATGTGCCTGGCCTTGTCCTGCAGATATGATACCGCTCCAACAGGAAGGAGAGTATCAGAGTATCATCGCCGTCACTCGGCTACTTTTTTTTAATCTGCTTTCTTCCTCTGATATCTGTTTAAAGTTTTAGCATCTTAGTCAGATTTATAATCACCTTCTAAACACATCATACCCCAAAGTATCAGTGAACATTTTTGGTCATAGACTGTAAATAAGTATGAACAGCAAGACAGGGGTTGAAAAGTGAAGCCACTACTACTCTTACGCCCTCTGGTTTCTGGCTCCATTACAACTTTTAACCACACCTATTTTTATTAATCTGAATGAGAGATGGTGGAATATTTAATCTAAAATTACACATCCAGGTTTTTTTTTTTTTTTGGAAGTTGAGTTCTGTTTGGTTAGCACTTTTTTGTTAGCTAAGTAATACCATGTTTTATAATTATGGATGACTTTATTAATAAACAATTAATAAACAATTAATAAAACTACAAACATCATTTCTCCCAAATAAAATTCCAATTTAAAAATATTGTCATTTAGAGCATTTATTTTTAAAATACAAATTATATACAATATATAAATATTATATACATTAAATATATTATAATATATTATAATATATTTATATTATATACATTATATATGTACATTCTGCAAGCCCCCCTCCTGTGTTAATAACCCCCAATGTTTTTTTGTTTTTTTTACAGTTAATACGTTTTATAGGAGTTATTCCGTGATATTTAAAGGGGTGTGGCGATGTGGTGATTGACAGCTGAGGGCAAGTTGATTGACAGGTCGCCTGAGAGAGTGAACGCGCACCGCCACTGTGGTTCAGTCACAGAGCTCACAGTCAGATCTTTCTAACATTTGGATTTTACTGTTAAAAATGACATTTCTGAAGTAAAGCAGTGGCTTGTTCAGTAGTTAACTGTTGTAACAGACCCTCAGGGAAATGTTCTCTGTATTTTTTTCAGTAAGTGGATCATTTCCCTCCATTAATTCATTAGTATTCATACTTTGAACTTCTCCCTAATTTTAGTATCTAGGTTAGGGTTTTTAACCTAGCGTTAGGTACTTAATGCTAGCTAACTAGTTAACTAGCTTAGCCAATTCAGGTTAGCTTAGTTAAGAAACTTGTTTGGTGAAAATGACCTCTGCCGGGCAGGGTTGCCAGGTCCAACAAAAATATCCAGCCCAAAGTCTAAAATCCGCCCTTAAGAAGCATAACTAGCCCAAAATAGACGTTTGAAGTAAATGACAAAACAACTATGAGTGTACGACTTAGTATTTTGTTTATAAGGGATTTATTATCAGTATTGATATCTTTCATTAATAATTGTGTAACATTAGTGTTTTGTTTTATTAGTTATTTTATAACAGTTTATATCCCAGTTAAGTAACTTACATTTAATAGTAACATAATTAGTTAAAAAATGATTTTTACTTTAACACCCACTTTCCCGCCACCCTTGAATTTTCACCCGCGACTGGATTTGCAAACCAGCCCAATTTGGCGGGAAAACCGCAAACCTGGCAACTCAGCTGCCGGGTGTTCTGTCGAATTGTCCTACCCATCGATACATGCTTCCCAAAGGTACTGCGCACGCGCCGACCTACACAATTTAAATATTACTCTTGTTTTTTTTTTTTTTTTATATATAATTAATCTGTCTTAGGGGGGTTATGTGCATTAAATAACCTGGACACACTGACATTGCGCAAAAGTGTAAATGGAAACTAAAAAAAATTACAATTATTATCATAAATAAATACAAAGGCAGTTTGTAATGAGCTATATTTGCCATAACTTTGCCATGATACAATGATTTATGCAGTCCAAATCTAATAACGTACATCTACTGGAATTTCACTGGGTACATGCCCAAAAATAATGGTTCTTTTGTATTTTTACAGTTAAACATACATTAGGGCAGCATGGTTCGACAAGGTAGGACAATTCGGCAGAACAGCCAGGTTCCATTTAGGCCATATTTTGGCTGCAAAATGCCTTAATGAGAGTGAATGGGGACTTCCTGTCCATACTTATATACAGTCTATGAAGTGGACATGCTGTGGAAAAAATATTTAAATAAAATAACACATATGAACACCCAACCTGCATATTTTGTATTTAAATGACATTAGCAGTACAACATTTTGTATTTTTTACCCAGTTTTTGGTCTGTTTTATGCTATAAGTAAAATTATAAATGTATTATTTTTTTTTTTTTTTGCAATTATTGGGTATCAGTGTAAATTTAACTAAAACAATTCTAGGTGACTCTACCTCATAAAGCTGACAGAGAAAATGCTAGGAATTGCACAGCTGTCATCTACTTTAAAGAATCTAAAATATAAAACATATTCTGGTTTGGTCAGCACTTTTTTGTTAACTAAGTAATACAATGTTTAACATTTTGATTGACTTGAATGACTAGTACAATGAATAAAACTACAGACAACATTTCTCCTAAATAAAATTCCAATTAAAAAATATTGTCATTTTTTAATACAAATTATATAAAATATATAAATATTATATACATTAAATATATTATAATATGTATCATATATATTATATACATTGTATTTTAAGGATGTTAAAGACCTGTCTGTCTTCTTTAAACATACCTTTAAAAAAACATTGAAATATTTTATTTAAATATTTTATACATTTAATATTGTCATTTAGAGCATTTATTTTTCAAAATACAAATTATATACAAAACATACATATTATATACATTAAATATATTTTAATATGTATCATATATATTATATACATTATATTCTAAACATATTTTTAAGGATGTTAAAAATATATCTTTTGACTGTAGTTCAAGTTCTTTAAACATACCCTTATCTGTTTTTGCAAATTAACTCTTTGACTCTTCGTTGTTTAAACATCCTTCTAAAGTTTAATGTTTTTATTCACATTCTTTTAGTATGTGCAACAGATTAGTCTAATCAGGAAATTATATATCTGGTTAAAGTTTCTTTTAGTGTAGAAAAAGCAAAAACTGTTAATGCAGATTTAAATGTCATTAATCCCATAATATTCTTCAAAATAATGTGATATGAAGCTTTATCACTACTGTCTTTTTTACTAAGACAAAGCAAACTCATCTTCAATTATCTATTATTCTATAGCAAATCATATTTTTAATATTCAATAAATATTTCCAATTTTACAAATACCACAATTACACTTCATTATAAAATATAGATCAAACTAAAGTGTAAAATAAAGACCCCAGATTTAATTATTTGACTGTCTGCATCACTATAGACAATTCCACTGGTTATAATGTCAGTGTATGCAGTTATATAATAAAACAACAGAGGCCACACAAAGCAGTTTAACTTTTAACTGATTTTTATTTTATTAAGTTTTTTTCAGACAGAGGTAAAACATTTGACAGCTTATTTTTATTACAGAGAACTGGAAGGTCAGACACAGAGCAGAGAAACTTTACTTCAGATGCTGCACTTCTCCAGACCGCGGAGGACCGTAGTAATGCTGGTTCTGAACTGTGGATCTTCTGATGAAAGATCAAATCCTAAGACAGCAGTGACGCTCAGGACCCTCAGAAGGTGTTGGGGAGGTTTTGGTCTCCTGCTGTTTAGATGTACCTGCTGAGGCTCCTCCACCTTTCTCTGCCTTATATTGGGTCTCATTTTACTCTCTGTTAAGTTTATATATTTACTCTCTTATTCTAAATCTTTATTGTGTTTAGTGTCATTTTAATTTTGGTTTGTTTGGCAGAAAGCCCTATAGACCTAATAAGCTAATAATAAATCTACTTGTATTAACTGTATTGTAGCATTGTAGTGTTAAATTAGTTTGTGAATATTCTATAAAAAGCATATCTATGTACATTATAGGGATTTTTTTTATTATTAATTTTAATTATTTTTTTTTTTTATTTAATCTTTGCTTTGCTATTAATCTGAGTTCATAAATAGTCAAGAATTAATTGATTAGTAATAGTTTATTAATTAATAAGAAAAGAATAATGCTTATTTCTTTTTGACACTGGCAGGCTTAATAAAAGCACTTTAACAGCAGTTTAGATGGAATTAATATATTTAATTGAAAGATTATTTATACGTTCTATTATACTACATAATAATTAAAAATAAATGAGCTAAATAATTATTTGTAACTTTTAAGTAAAATTAATATAATTAATAATAATTTATTATGAAAGTGACCATTAAAACTGAAACTGGCAACCATATTGGTCTTAAAGGTACTCTGCCTAACATAAATACAAAATTATACTGGCTAATGTTACTAGTTATTGAAAGTTTTAATGATCTGCAAGGTGATCAGGTCTAATATTCAGTTGAATTGAAATAAACCTAAATAGCTAGGTCCGGGTCTAAACCCCTTTTGAGCAAGCCAGTGGCAACAGTGGCAAGGAAAAACTCCCTCAGATCAAGAGGAAGAAACCTTGAGAGGAACCAAGACTCAAAGGGGGAACCAGTCCTCCACTGGTCGACACCGGACATCCCAACAGATCACTAAACTAAATATATAGATAATAAATAAATATATAGCTATTGTTTAGCCGCTGTGTCCAGTCTTTAGTCCACTATCCAGTTTCTGTTTCCATCCTCCTGTAAAAATCTGATCCACCTATTTCTAGCTGATGTCTCGTCCTCAGGTCCACTTCTAGTATCCAGTCTGTGTCCAGTCCCATTGTCCTTCACAAATCCTCCTTTCCTGCATCAGCAGTTCCTCTCCCATCACGTACGCTGCTATCAAGCTGGAGCAGTGAAGGCTAGCATGTGCCGCCTCCAAAACACATGAAGCTGACAGCTGAACATGAATGGAAGTTTCCTGCCCTGCATACTTACCAGTTCTTCCACGTCTTTTTAAGTGTCCCAGGCCTGATCAGGTTCTGTCCAAGTGTCCTGCAAACTATTTTGTGTATATTTAATGGTGGTGTAATCTATTCGTTTTGTTCTTATTTAGTTTTAAATCTATTTAGGTTTTTGTTGTCTAATACTATGTTGCACTGGTTGCCAGTATTCCTAGTAGTAACATTAGTAATTATTTAATAGTAAGTATTTTCTTTTCTTTACTTATTTTATTATTTATATTTACTCGTTTTATTTCAATTTGTTTTCCTATTTTCTTCCCAATTTACAAAGCTAAATACCCAACCCACTCATTAGGACTCCCCCTATCACTAGTGATGCCCCATCACACCAGGAGAGTGAAGACTAGCACATGCCTCCTCCGATACACGTGAAGTCAGCCATCTTCTCAAACTGCTGCTGATGCAGCATTGCCGAGTAGCATCAAGCACGCTCGGAGGAAAAATCAACGACTCAATTCCGATACATCAGTGTAACCGGTGGTTAGAGATGACAGACTCTGCGTTGTGTCTTTACTGGATTTTATTCTGATAAACAGAAAAACAGAAACAGGCTTTAGCTCTGGCTAGATTGGCACCTCTTTTCTCCTCTCCGCTCCTCTCTCTCCATTACACATCATGTACAGAAAGGGCAATATTTGCAGAGATTTACAGGCTTACAAGATAATAAACTTAATAACAGAGTCAAAGATATTTAGCTTAGCATTTAATAGGTTAGACCATGCTCAAACTAGCATAATTAGCTTAGCCATTTAGCCACTTAGCCTAAGCGCTCTACAAATCTTTTTTAACACATATAAAATAAAACTCCTCATACCTGATAAACAGAAAACAGAAACAGGCTTTAGCTCTGGCTAGATTGGCACCTCTTTTCCCCTCTCTGCTCCTCTCTTAAGTATAAAAGCATATAAAAACAGGGAATAATTAGCTAGTTAGCCTGCATGCTAGCACAGACCATGTACTGTAGCATTAGCGGTGCACAAACATGCATCTAAAAGTTTTAATATTGATTACTAGCAAGATATTTTAATGTACAATAGTTGTTAATAAACTTAGGGACATATATAGAGCAATTTGGAGTTTTACGATTATATTAAAATATAGGATTATTTTGGATTAAAATTGAAGCAGTTTCTGACACCTACCTCTCCATTACACATCATGTACAGAAAGGGAAGAGGCAGGGTGAGGGGAGGAAATATAAGAGGGGGAAAGGGGAGGAGCCATTCCAACCCAGCCACTCTATATCAATACAGGCAGAATATAAGGAGAAGAATTTTGGGGAATTCTAACAATAAAACACTTGTATGTTTGAACTCTGTTACATCAGCTCACAGACGCCTCGTGCTGATCGACATCACCTTAGAAGTGAAGTAGGGAAAGAGCGCCATCTACTGTACCCACCCAGAGAGAGCAAGGCCAATTGTGCTCTCTCAAAGATCCAGTAGCCGATGGCAAGCTACATGAACAGGATTCGAACCTGATCAACCTGTAAAATAGAAAATCGAAAAAATAGAAATTAACAATCCATCTTCTTCTTCAGGTCGGAAACAACCTTGGTGAAGACGTGTGGCGAGATGTTGATCTCCAGCATCTTCCGGCTCATGCGCATGGTGATGTCCAGTGTGCGATTCCAAAATGTCTGCCTGTCGGTCTTCAGAATAAAAGGCATTGCTGGGTAGCTGATCTCATGGCCGATGTATGCATACGATACATACAGGCAGGAGAGGAGCACCGCCCGCAGCTCCTCCACGCTGGACACGTCCGCCGGAACAGTGTCGCGGCACAGCATGTAAAGAAAGACCACGGTGCCTGGGCAAATGAAGGGCTGGTCCTGATATCCGAGCACGGTCAGTGACACGTCAACGTTGAGAATCCAAAACGGGGGGACGGTGGGACGAAGACCCGTGAGGAGTCGACAGCAGCGACACAAGAAATCTCCTAACAACCGCAGCAGCCTGGAACAGAAGGCGTTCCTGACGACCATCCTGTGGGTAAGAACAGTGGTCGAGGTCTGCGTCTTCCTCCTCTTCGCTGCTGGATCTGCAGGAGCAGCAGATGCTCCAGGGTCATCAAGTGTCTCCTGGGGTCTGGTCCTCTTCCTTCCCCGTTGCTCCGATGAGGTGGCCAGGTTGATAATGGCGATGAAGATGTTGGGTGTAAGTGAAAGTATATGTAAATGTAGAAAGTGAGTAGAAAGTGAAGAAAGTGTAGAAAGTGTGTGGTGTAAAATGTGTGTGGTGTAAAAACCTGTTGGTGTAGATCTGGATGGAATGGAACTGTATCAGGTTGAAGGTCAGTTGAAGTAAAACCTGTGAAGAAAAAAAAAGTCTTTTAGACCATCCTTTCATTTCATTCCTTCATTCTAACTTTGCAGTAAAAGAGAGAGAAAATGTTCTGACCAGCCTGTAAAACAGCGTCATTTTGTAACTTTTCTTTTTCTCAGCCACAATATTTACATACAATCTGTCTGTTCAGCCCCACCCACTCATACTGAAGTTATAAGGAGAATGAGCACAATACAGATCAGCCAGTCAGAACTCACATCATTTACATATATTAGTCTCTACTAAGGCACAGTAAACAGGTTGTTTAATTCAAAGCAATACAGAAAGGCTAAAAAAGCACAAAATGAACTGCAACACACATCATACGAACATCCCAACAGCATATCGTCGTTGTCCAATGAAAACCACTTATCTCCAAAACAGCAACTTTACAGGAGAGAAAAAAACTTACAATAGAAGTCAATGTAAAAAGAGTTTAATTCAGGCCATTTTGAAGATTTTCTATTGGTCCGTTCATTAAGAAATTTTGGAATGGACTTTTTGTATTGGACAGTTCAAATTATGTAGTAAACTAAAAATGTAAAAAAAATTGAGATACTTGTTTTTCATTGGACAGCGACAATATGATAAAAAAATAAAATAAAATAAATACCAGTAATAACAGTAGTAATAACAGTAAAGCCTCCCTTCAATAAGGCTAAGTCACGTGAGTCACGTGAGTTAATCTCTGTGCAAAACCATATACACGTGTACTATACATATACTGTATTATTAATAGCATGTATTAATAGCATGTACAAGATGAATTTTCACCAGATCAGATTAAAACATCATTATAATCTCATGTTCACACAAACTATATGTAAAAAGATAAGTTAAATAATAACAATAATAAGAAAAAAAGAGGTGAGTTTCAATAGAGTAAGTTAGTTTACTTAGCTAGTGTTTTATTAGCCTGTGATTAGCATATAGCTAACGTTTGTTTATGTTACGGTTTGGTTCTTTTATTAATAAATAAATTAATGTAAATGATATTAAAAGTATATTAATACTCACGGTGTTGTGAGGATCACCAGCGACTCGCAGTAGAGCCGCTGGTGAAGGTGTAGAGCTGAGCTGTAGAGCTGAGTAATAGAGCAGTAAATTACAGAGTAGTCTCCAGTGCTGTAAAGCGCAGAAGTGACTGAAACAGAAACACAGATGATTTAATAGCGCTGCCATGGCGACCATGGAATTCTGACACTGTTTACTTTCAACACTAACAGCAGCTTTTCTTTACTAGAATAAAAGTCACAGATATAATAATGATAAATTCTAAAATATGTAATAATATAAGTTTTATATACAATATATATATATATATATAATTGTATATAAAAATAATATTATATATATTTTAGGTTTTGTCATTATCATATTTGTGACTTTTATTATATATATAATAAAACGATATTAGTAAACAATTTGGTATTATATATGTAATAAAGTTTAGGTTATTATATATACATAGTATATATATATATATATATATATATATATATATATATAATATAATATAAAATACAATAATAATAATAATAATAATAATAATAATAATAATAATAATAAACAATAATAATCATTATGATTATTATTATTATTATTTCAGAAATATTACTAAAAGTACAGATTATATAAAATGATAAAACATTAATAAATAAGATGAAAATACATGTAATAAAATATGTTATTATTATTAATAATTATATTATGTGAAATATTTTAGATGCTATTTGTAATTAAATATAATATTCATTATTAATAATAATAATAATAATAATAATTATTATTATTATTATTATTATTAAATAACAAGAATACGAAAATATGCAGATTGTTGTAAAAGCAGCCTACATTAAATCACAAATGGCAGCTAAATACATATGATTTTGATAACTGGATGGAGGAGCATGTGCACAGCACAACGTAGCAGTCTGTGAAGTCAGGTACAGACAAGTGCACTAAGTGGTGCTCACGACTTAGTAAGTGGTGCTCACCACTTAGTAAGTGGTGCTCACCACTTAGTAAGTGGTGCTCACCACTTAGTATGTGGTGCTCACCACTTTCTACTTTAAAAAAAATACACCACATCCCTTTAGGGCCTCCGTAGGTTACAGCTGTGTAGTTTGAGAGTTTTGCTCTTAAAGGAGATTAAAGGGAATCTAAGCTTCTCAATTTGTCATGGTTTGTACAGAAATCTTATTATCCAGCTATATTTGACAGAATTCGACAGTTTGACATTCTCCGACACCTATAATTGAACATTTTTACAGGAATTCCCAGTTTACTTATGATTACACACCTGCACTCCTGCTTTCTTTAATGTGCTCAGTATTTACTGAGTCTGAAGCTGACTGTCATTTAGAGAGAATGGGGTCGTGACCTTTTACCATATCCATCCTGTACAGTAAAATTGCAATAATAATGTTCTTATTGATCATTTCTATATAAAAAAACAGAGCTAAATCCTAAAACCACGTGTATCCAGTGCGTGCTGGCAGTTCAGCAGTGTTCTCATGGTTTATAAATGATTAACTCAGTAAAGTCGTGTTTTTATGCGAGTCTGAATGAATGAATAATCAGACTGAGCACTGGGACGTTTCAGACCACAAATATGTGATGACTGCAGTTCTGGTTTGTTGTGCAGGGAATTCTCCCGGAGTTTGACCTGAACTCCACTCTTATGGTTTGGCAAGATTTAACCAAGAGGATAAATGTGGCTTTGAGAGTATTATGGGATAGTGAAGAGAAATCAGAGGCTTGCATAATCAGGAGTCTCAGTGTGTGTATGTATATATATATAGAGAGATATATATATATGTGTTTAACTTCTATTTATATATTTAGCAGTTGTATTAAAGAGATATTATGGGATATAGTGTGTGCTGGCATAATCATGACATACTTTCTCCACACAATTGGCCCTTTTTTTTTTTTTTGCATTATTTGAAGTCTGAAAGCTCTGCATCTTTTTTGTTATTTCAGTAATTTCTCATGCAAATAAATTCTCTAAATGACAATATTTTTATTTGAAATGTGGGAGAAATGTTGTCAGTAGTTTATAGAATAAAACAACTCAACTCTTAATTATATATATTATAAGTGCTCTATTAATTATATATATATATATATATATATATATATATATATATATATATATATATATATATATATATTATATTATTGATATATTGATATAATATATATTAATATATATTATTGATATATATTAATATCAATCTTCTTTGGAACGTAGATAATTATTTTTTTGGCCATTAACACTATATACTGCACTGTTTACAAAAGTTTTCATAACTTTGTCCAAACCTAAATTCCTATAAAGTTAGGATGTTGTGTAAAACAACCTATATTCAATTTAATACACTACAAAGACAAGATATTTTACTTTCAAACAGATAAACTTTATAGTTTTTTGCAAATATTTACTCATTTTGAATTTGACGCTGCAACACGTTCCAAAGAGGTTGGGACAGGGACAACAAATGACGTGGAAAGTTGAAGAATTCTAATTCTGAACAGGATAATTGGAAACAGGTGAGTCATGATTGGGTATAAAGGGAGCACCACCACCATGAAAGGCTCAATCGTTCACAAGCAAGGATGGGGCAAGGTTCACCACTCTGTGAACAACTGCGTGAGCAAATAGTCCAACAGTTTCAGAACATTGGAAGGAATTTAGGTATTTCATCATTTACAGTCCATAAGATCATCAAAAGATTCAGAGAATGTGGAGAAATCTCTGCAAGTAAACAGCACGGCTGAAAATCAATATTGAATGAGTGTGACCTTCGACTCCTCAGGCGGCACTGCATTAAAAACCCACATCATTCTGTAATGGATATTAATTACCACATGGGCTCATGATCAAGTTAGAAAACCATCGTCAGTGAACACAGTTTGTTGAATATGAGGGAGGTGTTTAATACACCTATAATAATCACAACTTTCTTTCATGCTGAAATACTTTGTATTATGTAATTTAATAAAAAACTGACATAAGGTATGGCATATTAATGAGTGTATAAGTTTTATTAACAAAAATATATAAATATGCAAATTCCACCCAGTTTTTATTTGAGGAACATTGTTTTTTTAAATGTTCTTAATCATTTTTTTTAACAAATGGAGATCCCTGCTCATATCTGGCTTTAGTGGATACTGATTTTGTACCAAATCACAAACCATGATTATAATCAAATGTTAAAAACACCTGATTGAATGTATCATCATCATTATTCAATTACCTTAATTTGTTAGCCTTAAATTGGCTCCCATTCAAAGTATTATTTTTTTAATGTGTAGCAGGTCTAAAATACAGGAAAGGATGTATATTAATAAATGAAATATTTCGGGTTCATGCAGTCAGATCTGCATTCAAATATAAGCCAACGTAAATGTAGGGAACACTGTTTTTGTGGTTGTAACTTTAGATTACGTTAATGGTATATGAAAAGATATATGTGGTTAAATTGCATTATTGCATTTTTGTTGTATTTTTTCTCAAGAATGGAGGTTTCTAATGAGGCATGTGGTGTTGCTGTGTATATGGCACAGATGCCTTGGGGTTTTTAAGTCATATGTTATGAGAGGTGGGTTTGTTGAAATGAGAATTTTGGCTATAAAAGCTGAACAATGGCGCGCTGTCAGCAGATGAGCTACATGTTGAGCCGGGCCGACTGAACGTTGGATTGAGGGTGTAGGCCCAGCGGGTCGGCTTTACGGGTGCAGAGACAGACGGAGGGAGGGCAGGGGAGAAGTGGAGGGGGCAGGAGCCAGCGAGTCTGACCCCACAGACGATAACCCGAGCGAGGAGGGAGAGGAGCAGTAGCAGCCTGTCAGCGAGATGACTATCTGCCCCGGCTGCAGGGTTAAACACACACTTAAGGGCCTCCACCACGACCCAGATAATACAAGGATCGTGTGTGTGTGTGTGTGTGTGTGTGTGTGTGTGTTTGTGTGTGTGTGTGTGTGTGTGTGGAGACAAAGACACTCTGCTTTGCCTTGAAAGCCATTTTCTAATTGGGTCAGAATTTGTACTGCTTAAAGGTCTTTCTTGCATTAGTGTGTGCGTGAGGTTGTGTGTGTGTGTGTGTGTGTAAGTGTGTGTGCGTGTTCTTGTACTTCTGTTTTTGTGAGGACTTGCAGGTGCCCCACAGTGACAGTAGAACAGGGACGTGTCTCTGGTTCTCACACATGAACATACACAGATATAAATAGCAGAAAATCAGCTTCTGGATGCTAAGGTAATGTTTATGGTAATGTTTAGGTTAAAACATTTGTGCTCAGTTTAAATTAGAAGTAGATCAGGTTAGATAAAGGTAGTTTTAAGTTAGGATTGAGATAAGGATTAGTAAAGTTATGGTTCTGTTTAGGATAGGATTAAAATTAGGGCTATTAAACTTAGTGTTAAGTTTAAGTTATGAGTAGATTATTGTTAGTAAAGTTGAGGTTAGGTTTAGTTAGGGTTAGTAAAGTTAAGGTTTGGTTTAGGTTAATGTTAGGATTGAGATTAGGGTTAGTAAAGTTAATCTTAAATTTAGGTAATGTTAGGATTATGATTAGGATTAGTAAAGTTAAGGTTAAATTTAGGTTAATGTTGGGATTGAGATTAGGGTTAGTAAAGTTAAGGTTAGGTTTAGATTAATATTAGGATTGAGATAAGGGTTAGTAAAGTTAATTTTAAATTTAGGTAATGTTAGGATTAAGATTAGGGTTAGTAAAGTTAAGGTTAGGTTTAGGTTAATGTTAGGATTGAGATTAGGGTTAGTAAAGTTATGTTTAGGTTTAGGTTAATGTTAGAATTGAAATTAGAGTTAGTAAAGTTAAGGTTAAATTTAGGTTAATGTTAGGATTGAGATTAAAATTAATGTTAGGATTAAGATTGTTAGCAAACTTAATGTTAAGGGTAGGTTTAAGGTTAAAATAAAGGACTAGTTTAAGGTAAAGAGGGTTTAAGTTTAGGATACAATGATAGTACAGTGATTATTATTGATACGGTTGGGGTTTAGCTTTTAACAGTGTTTTTTTTTGTCAAGAACCTCATTATACATGTACAATTTGAGAAAGTTCCTCAAACCCTGTACAGTTTCTCTACACTTCGAAACAGTATGTAAAAAAAAGAGGTTCTGTAAAGAACCATCAAAAAGTTCTATATAGAACTTTAAGTGATTCCTTCATCATGGAGGTTGACATGGGACAGGACAAGAACGTGACACTGGTACAGGAAGAGTCAGGTCTGGCTGACCCACATGGCAACAGCACCTTTAGCTTTAGCTTTAGCTTTTGCTACTGGACTACTAAACAATAGGACAGTTTTAAACTTAATCAATTTGTTATTTTATTTGAGTTCCAAAATTCAGGTTTCTTATTCACATTTTTAGATTTTGAGGATCTGGTTTAAAAATCGGACTGTGCTACAGGACTACATGAATTATATGATAACTGCAGTAATCTGAATATAAACAGATTTTTAAGTGAATTTAACTACATTTCTGAATAAACTCCCTCAGTGCTCTCTATTGGTGGTTCTCTTGGTGCTTCCAGACTCTGGTGACTCTGGAGAAACGAAATTGGTTTAAAGTCGGGGTTGCCCCCTCCGGAGAGGGCCTGCCCAGGGGATCCCCGCTAATTTATGTGCTGAGAAAGGGGTGCATGTTGCCGGTGTAAATCCTGGGTTGCCGTGGAGCACTGACAGCCAATAAAGGGGCGAGAGGCAGCCAGACAATGCAGAGGGCACGGCGGAGGCCAGCCCAGACAGCTGCAGTCTAAAACACACACACACACATATACACACACACTCAAACACCGGGCAGCATGGGCCTTCTGAAGACAGGCCAGCAAAGCAGATGTTCTACCACCCGTCACAAAGAGAGTGTGTGTGCATGTGTGTGTGTGTGTGTGTGTGTGTGTGTGTGTGAGAAGGAGAGAGAGAGTGGGCGGGCCATTACTGGAGACAAACTGAGGCAGAAGATCCACACAGGCTGGAGCGTTCAGTAACTAAGAGCTGGGAGATAAGAGTTTGGAGCGGGCAGGTTGGCACTGGCCTGTTCTGAAAGCTACACGCTGCGCTGTGATAAGATGCAGCTGATAGAGATGCTTGTAGAGATGCTGTAGACATTGTGTAGCAACCTGATGGATGTAGATTAAGATGGCACAGTAAAATTGCTAAATTAAAAGAAAAAAAAAATCTTACAGAGTTGAATTTAACATTGTCGCAAATAATATATGGGTCCCTAATTTAAAGATGTATAGACGAGTCATTAACTGTGCACTGTGCAGCCTGATTTAGGGCATTTCAGTGTGTCTTTTCTATCGTAACGATGGGAAAAGTATTCCTTGCACGTCTCGAAAAAACGTAAAAGACATGTATTAATTCTCTTAATTAATCACTAGTGTGTTTAAGCAGCAATGTTATTTGATCTGTAATCTCTATATTGTTGATTTCAAAGTTTCAAGACACCTGGAAAGGAAACTTGCAGAACTGGCAACATTCTACAAACCAATCAATGTCAAGTTTAAGGAGGCTCCACCCATATATGTGATGATGACAAGATGTAGTAAAGTTGTTTAGTGTGCTCAGTCACTAAACTACAGTGCGAAACCAAAACCTAGACTTTTAGATGTAAATAAACACCCTAAACATGTGGTAAACATGTCTTGTTAAGCCCTGCCTTCTTAACACCACACCTGGACAAGTTCTTTGTACAGGTAAACAAGTAAATATTAATCTGTTAATATTCATAAACGCAATAGCAATGTGATTTTCTCAGATAAGAATTGAATTTCTCAAAACTATTCAAAAAACACATATTTCAAGAAGAACATGTAATATATGTTTACATTCATACACCTGAAAGAGGCCAGCTTAAACCTGATAAAATGTCAGTGTTCTGGTGGTCTTGTCTGTCGTGTCTGTGCTACAACGTCATGGTCTTTTGTTTTGTTTAGTTTTTTTTTTTTTTGCACCAGGAGTGGCATAACGTTATCCAAAAGCAGTGTGTAAGACTGGTGGAGGAGAACATGCCAAGATGCATGAAAACTGTGATTAAAAACCTGAAAAGTCCTGAACTTTTAAAACCTGAATATGAACTTGTTTTCTTTGCATTGTTTGAAGTCTGGAAGCTCTGCATTTTTTTTTTGTTATTTCAGCCATTTCTCATTTTCTGCAAATAAATGCTCTAAATGACAACATTTTTATTTGGAATTTGGGAGAAATGTTGTCCGTAGTTTATAAAATACAACAAAAATGTTAATTTTACTCAAACATATACCTATAAATAGCAAAATTAGAGAAACTGATTCAGAAATTGAAGTGGTATCTTATTTTTTTCCAGAGCTGTATATGAAATATAAAAATATGAAATAAATCTATAGCCTGCTTTGGTGGAGAATGCGGTCAAAGTGTTGTTCACCTGAGAGGTTATTCAGCTCAGCGACTTCACATAATCGAGGACACATTACACTGCATTATTCTCATTCTTTATTTTTCTTTTCCCCCTTTTCAGCTTCGTCCTGCGTCCCCCAATCTCTCCTCAAATTTTCCTCTCCTGCTCCTCTCCCCCCTCCTCTCTCTCTCTTTATCTCTGTTTTCTCTCCTCCTCTCTCTGCCTGCAGGCTGTGACCTGCACACAGATGCTCAGACAAGGCAGGCACGCATCGCCGGAGTTGTGTATGTGTGTGTGTGTGTGTGCATGCACTCACGTGCACAGAGCAGTTTTGTTTTCCAGTAAACCCCTCTAATCGTTTCACATCTCAGTATCTGATCTCTCTAAGTGTCTCTTTCTTTCGCTCGCTGTCTAACCTTCAAACGTGTCAAATAAGAGCTTTAGACTGATGTGACACACCTCTAATAAACACAATGTGTGTGTGTGTGTGTAAAAGTGTGTGCATCCACTATGAACGATTTAGTAACAGATATGGATTTTCAGTATTACAGGTGGGACAAAATATGCATATTATGATTTACTGTATAGTTTCTACATTATTGATTTGCGCCGTCAAATATGAGGATTTTACCTGTAACACAGATGCTCTAAACTGTCTGAGACTTGTCCTTTAATCTGACTTATATGGTTAACCTACAGTATACTGAAGAATACTGGTAGTTAAATACTGTGAAACTAATACCAAAAATTTCCATACTTCCTAGTATTTTTTTATTTAGGAGTATTTTATCCTCTTCAGTAACACAGATGCTGTGAAATATTATAGAAAATTGTCTTGAAAGAGGCACAAAATCACAGTATCATGATATTATTGTTATCGTGGTCAATGTATTGTGATAATATTGTATCCTGAGATGCCTTGTGATTCACATACCTAGCTAGTATCTACTATAAATATTTTCTATATTTTATGTATTGTTTAGTGTCTACTACGAATAATTCCTTTTCTACAATAATATATATATATTTTTTACTATGAATGATTCATTATCTATTATGAATGATTCAGTATTTACTATAAATTATTCAGCATCTACTATGACTAATTCATTTTCTTTTATAGATGATTCAGCATCTACTATGACTGATTCAGTATTAACTATAAATTATTCAGTATCTACTATGAATGATTCAGTATTAACGATAAATGATTCGGTATCTACTATGAATGATTCAGAGTATACTATGAATGATTAATTGTCTATTTAAAATTATTTAGTATCTACTATGAATAGTTTAGTATCTACAATGAGTAATTAGTTTTATACTACATATTATTCAGTATCTACTATGACTGATTAATTATCTACTATTAATGAATGTCTTTACTATAAATTATTCAATATCAACTATGAATGATTCAGTATTTACTGTAAATGATTCAGTATCTATTATAAATGATTCATTATCTGCTATGAATAATTTATTTGTCTACGATAATTGATTCAGTATCTACTATGAATAATTAAGTGTCTACTACCAATGACTCAGTATCTACTATAAATGGTTTAGTATCTAACATTAATGATTCAGTATCTACTATGAATGGTTTATTATCTACTATGAATGGTTTAGTATCTAATATGAATGATCCAGTATCTACTATGAATGGTTTATTATCTAATATGAATGATTTAGTTTCTACTATGAACAATCATTCAGTGTCTACTACCAATAATTCAGTATCTACTATAAATAATAAATTATCTACTATGAATTATATAATAATATATTATGGGGTCGGATGGGGTGGGGTAGAGTGGGATGGGGTGGGGTATTAAGGGCTGTACTGGTTGACTGAGGTCTGATTTCTTGGAAGTGGTTTGTTGTTGCTCATGATGGGCTTATGATCCCGAGGCTCAGTAGAAGGAAGAAAAGTGAAAGTCAATCATGCGGGTGATGTGAAGAGGACTGCAGAGGGAAAGAGAAAGAGAGAGAAAGAAAGAAAGAAAGAAAGAGAGAAAGACTGATTTTTTGTGCTTGTCTTTTAAACTCCCACTAAAACCTGCACTGACAGGTTTGTAAACAGACTTAAGGTGGAATCAGCCTTAAGTTCCAGCTAACTACAATATTACTATACAGTCCAGTCTAATTCGCATCATTCAGTTCAGTCATTAAAGTATAGCTTACAGTAAAAAAAGAGTAATCTCCCTAATTTTTTCTCAATACAGAGCCTGATAACTTACACAATGGTCTGAGATGGGTTTCACAATAAATTAAAACAGGGCTGCACGATAACAAAAAAACAACAACAATGCACCATTTAATTCTGATATATATTGCTATTTTAAAAATACAGGAATTTTCACAAAATTTCTTCAGGCCACAATGATCCAACATGTCATGATGTTAATGATGCATGATAAAAAATTTTGCTCACATATAATAAAATAAATGTCCCTTTCTATCAAGCAGAAAAAAAACATTTAAATGTAAAAAAAAAAAAAAATTAAATACAGACTCAGTATCTCAATAAAAAATGAGATAGCATCTTCAAATAATAAGATTTAAAAATAAAATTAGTATCTTAAAATAACGAGATAGCATCTAAAAATAATAAGATTTCAAAATAAAGATTTAGTATATCAAAATATTCACTTCTTATGTCAAAATAACGACTGGTAACCCTACCCCTTGTTTTTAAATGTGACCTTATAAGTTCAGCAACCTCTCTGCTGGTTAACTAGTTAACTTAGGGCGTCTTATGTCTTCAGAAAGAGGACATAAGCTTTTATTTAATTATTTTGTTTCCTTTACACCTTAAATGCTGCTACATCTGCCATCTTTTGTACCATTTAAGGTGAAACAAAAAAAGGTAGCTACCTAGCTAGCTACTGAAACAAAGTATGATATTTTATGCTTGTTGTGACGATAATGGCCACAAAACATTGAAACTAACATTAAACTATGATAATATAGTGGTTATTGTGATATTTAACAAGGAAAATACTAGAATTTGTGGGTTTCTTTGCTTGCTTAAAATAATTTCACAGTATCTCAGAATAATCTGATAGTATTTCAAAATAACTACTGGGAATCTAGTATCTAGAAATAATGATAGTATTTAAAAATAAAGATAAAGTATCTCAAAATGCTAAAATAGCATCTCAAAATATAGAAATATCAATTTACTTAATTTACTAAGAAAGAATTGGTCTTGGATTGTTTTTTTTTTACTGTAGGAATGGGCTTACATATAATTTTGAGCAAACTAAGCGTATTGTTGGTGTTTATTCCAGATTTAGTCTGCGAATCTGCGGAATACATCAGTTATTCTCACCCTCATCAGAAGGTATTTCAGGTATTTGCTGCAAAACTGAGAGAGAGAGAGAGAGAGAGAGAGAGAGAGAGCTATAGTATTAGAAAGAGAGAGAGCTATTTCCGCCCGTTTTCAGACAGAGTCCCGCCTCCTCTACACTGTGATTGGCTCTCAGTTTCCCGCTTCGTGCGTAGCGATTGGCTGCGACCTGACTGCCTCTAGCGCTAAGATTGGCTGCTCGTTGGAAGCAGACGATTGGAACAGAGCGGTCGCGAGTACGAACTTTGAGCCAATGCATGCGCGCGGAGGCGGAGTGCTTGTAGCCAATCGGAGCGCAGGGAAGGCGGGGCTGTGCTGAATACGGGTAGTTGCTGAGAGAGAAGAAACAGAGAGAACAGAAAAGTGGAGCAGCGCGTGCGGGTAAACAGTAACGCAGAGTCGCGGTTAGTTGGGTAAAGTCGGCGAAGTCGGTGGTTAAAGTGAGGCACCGCCGAATCCTGGAGCTCCGGGGCCGTAAACGGGGCATGGAGCGAACCGTGGCCGCTCACGGGGCGACTCCACACGGCGGAGCGGCTCGGGAAGGTCGACTCTGACTGGCCGAAGCGAAGCAGACTCGACGCGACGCGAAGCCCTGAGGAATGGCCGATCCTCTGCGGAGGAGTTTGTTAGCTAAACTGAGGGGGAAGAAGTCGAAAAAAGCGGCGGTGGCGAACGGTACCGGCGGCGGGGAGAGAGGCGGTAAGTTTAGGGCAAAAGTTTCCCCTACGGCGACGGCAGGGACAGCGACAACAGCGGCAGCGGCGGACTCGCAGAGTGGCCGAGCGGTCGCAGCGGTGGAGTTGGACCCGACCTCGAGCTCCAGAGGAGGTAAGCAGGCTCGCTGTTTGAACGGGGGTTTGGACGGAGGGGTGGTTCGTTTGGTCACGGGGCTCCGAGACGAGCAGACCGGGCTTGGAGACTCTTTTCGCCTTTGGGACCAAGCGCTGCGTGGCCGGGAGCAGCTGGCCGGTGGAGACTCCATAGGCTTTGGAAACGATAGCTGGGACCGTTCTGAGCTTAAACCAGAGGACCGAGGCACCGTGAAAGTGCCCGAGGCTGGTTGCAAGGACAGAGGGAGCAGTGAGGACAGAGTACGGGCTTTAGAGACTCGAGACTGGGACGGAGGAGTGGTGCTGGACCAGGGAGCGAGTTCAGTCAGCCTCAGAGCCGGCACAGGTTCAGCAGAGGCAGCAGAGATCACCTGCATCAGCAGTCACCTCCTGCACTCAAGCCACTCAGGTTCAGGCCTTTTTCATCTTCTTCACACCAACGTGGATGACCTTGACTTGATCCGGAGCGTGGAAAGTTCTTTTGAAGGAGATCTGAGGATGCCAGCCCTGCAGAGTCCATCCTTCTTCCCCACTGAGCTGGAGATAGTGGACTCCAGCCTGACCCCTCGGCTTGTGTGGGACAGAGAGGGGTCAAACCGGCCCAATTCTGTGGACAGCGAGGAGGACGACTACTACGACAATGAGATTCTGCCTTTCTACGAGTCAGAGGGTCAGAACCTGGGCTTGAATGGTGGGGCTGGGGCTCCGCTCCATTCTTTTGTCCAGGCAGGTCAGGAAACAGACAGCACAGAAGAAACGGACAGGCTGAGAAATCAGCTAAAAGAAGCCTACTACCTCCTCATAAACACCATGCATGACATGGCCTTTGATGGGCCGGCACAGAGTAGCAGGAGTGGGAGCTCCAGCCAGTCTCGGGACAGTGTGAGGAGCACCTCTTCACATTCATCAACTAGACTGGGAGACACATATGATGATACATGCTCATCTGGTGAGCAAAGTGGGCAGCAGGCTTGTGGGTCACACTGGGCCTTGCTGGACCTTGCTGAGACCTGCAGAGCCAAAATTGAAGGCTCTCGGAGGAGAAGCTTAAGCATGCAGTGCATGCCCCATGAAAGTCGCAGGCCAGCAGCACTGCGGAGGTCCATAAGTGACTCAGGTGTACAGTACTGTACAATAGGACCAGGTCAAAGTCACGGTCAGGGAACGCTTGAGACTGAGAACACTAAAGCCTCTAAACACACAGAGGAAACTGCAAGCCTGCATGACCAATGCCCCAATAATGACCCAACAGATCAGAGACTAGAAGAACCGCATATAGACAGCAAGAATGGTTCCATTTCTGACCCCTTGTCTGTTCAAAACATGCTAACTGCATGTGAAACAGTAGATTTGCACAAGGAGAACCTGGTCACCATTGAAACTGAGGCTTCAGTTTCAAACACAAGCTCGGTTGACCACTCTGTTAGCTGCCTGGTCAGTTCTCCAGATGCCTCTTCCCAAAAGCCCGGGCCCGCTGTCTCACAGCAGCTGATTCAAAGTGTGGGAAAGCCCCCAGGAGTGACCGTCAACAAGATGCAGGAGTGGATGCACAAAGGCCGCGTCCTTTCATCAGAGATGCGGCAGAGAATTGCTGGATCCTCCCTGCGCCAGGCTCACTGTCAGGACATCCACGTGTGGCCCAAGGCTCCCAGTCATCCAGCTAAACCCAGCTGCACAGGCTCCTCTGGAGGAGGGCCTCAGCCAGGTATGGCCGCTGCGAAGGGACTGAGGAGCTTCCCCAGCGCTTAATCTCTTTCTTTTTCTTTTTCGCTGTCTTTTTCTGAGTTTTCTGTTGCCTTCATTTGCTGTTAGACTCTAAAAATTTAACTTGTAAATTCTGACTTACTACTGACCTTGGTAGATAAATGCATGGTTTCACTGGTGGTCATTAGTTTGTTTATGACCTTCTGGTTTGAAACAGTTTACACTGAAAGAATGTGGTATATTGAATTGAATTTGATTTTTTCAGACATTATATTAGATTTGATATCACTTATTTTTTTAGTATTAATGTTTAACTGAATCATTTCACACTCAGCAGATGAGCAGATGAGAACTTACAAAAAGTAAGGGAATCCTACTGTGATATGTTAAATGCTATTTATAAACTCAGGTTCAGAATATTTAGTTAATTCTTGTAACCTGCAAAGATTTACAAAAATACCCACAAAGCTTCCTAATGAAGAGCAAATTAAACAGAACTTGAGGATATGGATTTTCTAAAATCACTGTGATATTACAGTATGGCACTAGGAGTGGGTGACATGGCCCTAAAATATCACAATATTTCAGGGTGTTTTGGGATAACAATACTCTTGGAAATTTTAAAAATTGATTTCAAGAACATACCACTGCTTTAAGGGCATGTTCTGCTTATATATTAAATGTTCTATTTAACAGTTTCATACATTCATTATAAACTTGTGAATAATGTGTTTTAGTATAAAGTAATTATGGTATAACAGAAATATTTTTACAAAAAGATACAGCACATCCCTACTTGACAAGATCAAGGAAAGTGGTTTATACAGAGCAGCACATGAAGGCAACATTTTCTCTCTCTTTCTTGTTCTTCCTCGGGGGATATCATCATCCATCCTCGCCTCCTATACTCACTTCGCACCTCAGTCGATCGGACGGCTGCCTCCCGCGGACTAAATGCAGAGGACTTTGCGAAACTGGTGGCGGGTCGTTTTCTCTCCTCTTCCTCACTAATGAAGGCTCATGTAACAGCGCGAATGTAGCTAGCTGCACGTTGGTGGAGGGTTCACACTAGCACACATTAACACCATGTTACTAATACTCTCTTCAGTACTCAACACTGTGGTGACAGGTAGCGGCTGAACCTTTACTGGTGGTGTGAAATGAAGCAAATGTTAAAATGCATTTTAAAATGTGTGATTTTTATTTTTTCATGTCAGTATCAGAGTTTCTCAGTTTCCCAGTTTTCTAAATCCTGTCCTGCTGGCTCAGCAGTGCTGGTGGAAGTGTGGGAAACGACAGGAGAGTACATTGATTGGAATCAGAGGGCAGATTACCGTTATCTGCTTTGCTGTGGACTCTATGTCCTGCTAAATCTTAGAAATGAAAGAGAAGAATGGTCCGGAAACGATTTGAGCATCTCTGAAGCACATCTTGTACCTATAAACCCAACCGAGCTTTGTGTTCACCGCATAATCCGTCAAGCCTTATCTGATTAGACGGCTAATTTGTCCGAGTGTATTACAGACGGCGGATTCTGTCGTTCACAAACAGAGGAGTTCTCCTGATAACGCTGGCAGGGTAGAGTAGTGAGTGAGAGTGGGGCTCGTTTCATAAAGACAAAGAGCATCCAGCTGCTTTAGGTTCATGTTCCTGCAGATCAGGATTGTGTGTGTAGGCCGTGTGCTGCTGTAATGGTGTGAGTTAGGGACTGGGGGGGGTCCAGTGGGTCATACTTTTCTATAATTATATCAGAGCGCAGGGCCAGCGGAAAGCTGTGGTCCGCTTTGGTGTTCAGAGAAAATGCCAAAGTTTCTCAAAGCGCTTAGTGTGTGGAAACAGATCTGAGTGTGGTGAGGGAGCTGTTTGTTTTTGAGGGGACAACTGTTAAGACTTTAACACACAGACTTTATGTATGGCTTGGAAAAGTTCGTATGTGGCTAACTGATTTCTGTAAAACTAAGCAGTGTTTAATTTACATTTCCTACATTTATATAAATATGTTTAATTAAGTACATAAAAGGCTAACAGAGTAATTAGGGGGGTAAAGTACTCTGTTCTAGAGAAACAATTAAACTTTCCACAGTGTTGGGGAATAGAACAAGAAGTCTGCATAGTTTAAGAGTTTAAGGATTTCAGAGCTGGGTGATGTGGTGATAGTTTATTGTATCGTGATATATGTTCTTATTGTATCAACACTATTTTTAACATATCAAGGATATTAATTGCAATTTTCAATACAAGGGGTTCAGTTCAGTTTAACTGGATGCCGGACAGGACAAGTTGTATAAAAATCACTTTACAGTGTTTGAATTATAGTTTTTGAAGTGTTTTAAGGCACTTGAATTGCAATCGTGTGTATCGTGATAGAATTTTTTTTTTTATCATATTGCCCAGTTTGACATCTTTAAAAAAAAACTGTTTATTTTATTTTGCACCTATAAATAAATTTAGAATAAAAAATATTTATTTGTAACAGCAAGTTCTAAATAAATTTAAACAATTTGTTTTTCTCCAATCACGGAAGCAAAGTTTTTACATATTGAAATGTCAGAGTAGGCCTGTGTGGAAAAACGAACAGCTCCTGCCTCATGCCTGATAAGTTTTTGGATGGTTTTAGACTAAAACCTGTTTAAAAACAAAGCATTTACAGCATTTAAAGCATTCTACAGCTAAGCATTAATAAGGGAGAACCTGCATTGTTGTAGCAGGGAGTTAAGGGGCTATTTACAGTCTTGCACTGTTTTCCATGTTATTACTGAGTAATGTTAATCCTTAAGATGGAATACAGTCACAAATAATGCGTCTTTAAATAATGTGTTATATTAGTTTTAGCATATCACTCAGCTCTATCAGTGCGTGATTATGTACCAAAATTAAGAGTTGTGCTATAAATGTTGGCAATGTTGCTCTGTATGTAGGCCTGTCACAATAATTACATTATCGATTTATCGTTCAATAAATGGACATGACCTTAATCATTTAATAATCGTGATATCGTCCATTGTGTTTGCACTTTATGCCAGTACAATGCGGGCCAGCTGGGACAGACCGGGGCCGCACAGTTCGCCCCGGTTTTACTGTCTTTAAAAGGTTATAATTCTTTTGTTATATGTTATTATTATATTAGTGCCATTTAATGGTCTTAACAATATCATTTATCGCAATAATTCCTGGGACAACATATCGTTCGCAAAAAAACTGTTATCGTGACAAGTCTATCTCTGTGTGTGTGTGTGAGTCTGAAACACAGCTGGGTACAGACACTCCTGCTGCTCATGCATTAGTTTAGAGCAGCTTCTCCGAGCTTTTACTCTTTACTGAATCACTGAATACTGCTGTGCTGCTGGTGCTGATCCAGGGTCAGTGCTCTGAGAGCGCGGGCTGATGGGATGCTTGGCCCCCCGTCCTGCTCTCAGATGCATTCCTGCTCCGAGGAAACATGAAACTGTGGGAGGAATATTTGGAATGCCGGCGCTGTTGTAGACTGTGTTTGTGTTTTGGTTACTTAATGCCAGACTACAGTTGGACGATGAGAAAAGAGCGATTAGGCGCTGGTTCAGGTCAGCTGGGATTACTGCTTCCGGATAGCCTCGGGTTACCTACAGAATGCCTGGTCATGCAGTGTGTGTTCAGTTATTGACCTTGACTTTTTTCACTTTTTCAAATCCGTATTTAGAGTTTTTAAAATATTTCACAATCCCCCTCCCATCACTTTTAACATTTTTTAGCGCATCAATCACACAAGAAGTACATATTCTTGTTGGCTCCTGCTGTCTTTAGTTGCATAATGGTCATTGCCCTACTACCCCAAACTCACCATAAGTGTGTAGTCTTGCCCAACAGGCCTACCTTCCCTTGGAAATTTAGGTTATATTTCAAAAAAGTAGCACAACTGCCAGTAAGCAATTCTTCAACTGTTTTATTAGTCACTCAGTATGAGCAACCATTGCTTAATGCAGGTTATAATTCCTGACTATAAGTACTGACTAAAATAGTCCTGTTTCCTTTCTGACAGGCTCTTTACAGTAAATACATCTGTAACTTGCTCTTATGGCCTACAACACTGCAGCAAATCTGTCAACCATTACACAAAACCTTGGTGGGCAAGACTACAAACTGATGGTGAACAAAGGATAAGGGATGCACCCATTGTGCACATACTGTATTTTTTGCACTATTAAGGCGCATCATATTATAAGGCCACTAGCCTATCCGCTAGCAGTTAGCGGCTAATGGCGCCCAACAGCAATACACTGAGGAACCCTGTGTGTTCTGGTAAGTCAGGGCGATATTAGCTAGCGATTCGTCCCCCATAGCTTGTTTTAGTTTTAACACAGTAAACACGCAGACTACAGTTCAATATACCCATACTGGACAGCAAAAGAGCTAGAACTGTGGTTAATGGCTAATGCTAATGCTGCTCCAGCAATGCTAGCTGGGGTTAGCAGCAGGCTACAGGCCGATAATACTCACCTCTGGATGCCCAAAAGCTAGCGCTTCATGTGGTTAGCAGCTAAAAGAGTTGAGGAGAGCAGTGAATGAGTTGCTCTGTTTTAGGGGAGGGGGGCGATATGGCCCTGAAATAATATCACGATATTTCATGGTATTATCGCGATAACGATACTCTTGGCGGTATGACAAAAAAAAAAAATACACTACTGCAACAAAACAAAACTTACATTTTCTTATTGTATACGATATGATAAAGCCCACCCCTAACTGAGATATAAAAAAGAATTCAAGAATTTTAGTAGATTTCTAACAGAAATCCAGAAGTCCAAATGATCCAGAATGTCATGATACTAATAATAATGCACTCCAGATATCTCCATATATCCAGGATTAAAGTAAAATAAATAACACTGGACAGATATAATCTCTAGTCTCTAGTAGATATTTAATTGTAAATGAGAAATGTGCAAAAAATTTGGACCCTGATGTGATAATTAGGGGTGAGTGTTAAGGCACGATATTTCAGGGTATAATATCGTTCACGATATTCATAAATGTTGCCGATATTATCAGTGAAAAGGATGACTCAATGCCTCGATGTTCAGGTATACAACACAGCAACTGACCAACATACAAAGATGTGTGACTAAATTTCACTCTCCTTGATTAAGAACCTGTGCTGTAATACACTTAATGCATTAGTGTTCACATATCAGCCTGATAAACTGGGTACATAAACACGTCCTGTGCTGGTTTATCTCTGTAGACTGAACCCACAGTAGAGATATGACTTCCACCAAGGGCAGAACGCACGTACAAAATGACTCACAATGCTAAAGCTGTATGATTAGCCTGATTTTAATGAAGTATTCACTGTGATGTTTGAGTGCTGAGTCTCTCAGTTTAGAGCAACACACCTGGAGAGTGAGTGAGTGTGTGTGTGTGTGTCAGTGTCAGTGTGTGATTTATGGTGAAAAATGCCTATTGGTCTGCCTGCCGCTTCGTTATTGAGTATAGACAGAAACTATGTATCTCTGTTTTAATCAAAATAGCCCTGGGTACAGGTGGCAGGTGTGTTGTGGGCGTTTTGGTGGAATCTGAAATGTTCATAAAACTTATATATAAAAATATAGGAAAAAAAGTATTATGCTAATTAGGGGGGTGCCATATCGTATCATATGCAATAATATCGCCAACGTTTTTGAATATTGTGAATGATATTATACCCTGAAATATGGTGCCATATCACCTACTCTTAGTTATCATCATGACATTCTGGATCATTGAAGTCTGTTACAAATATTATAAAAATCTCAGTTAGGGGTGTGCCATATTATATTGTATGCGATAATAAAATGTCAAAATTTCATTTTGTTGCAGTAGTTTTTTTAAAATCAGTGTTTTTTCATATCGTCAAGTATCGTTATCGCGGAAAAAAACACAAAATATCATGAAACTAAGTTAGGGCCATATCGCCCACCCCTAATGCTAATTGCTTTATGCTTCTAGTTCCCACTCATTTTTGCTACTTTAGCAAAAATTAAACGATTTTTGTTAAGATTGATATTGTCCCAGAAATTATTGCTGTAAACAATAGTATTGTCATTTTAGGAGCATAAAATGCCACTGACATAATAATAATAGCTTAACAAAGCATTTATAGCATTTTAAAGACAACAACATTTGGTACAACATTAAAATAAGACTATCTTTATAAATAGTTTATAAATGGTTTACAACTAGTTTATTAATGGTGACTAATTAGTTTGTAAGTTCTTTAAAAAATGATTTATCAGTTATAACACATAATTAGGAAAGGCAACATTATAGATGGCTGTGGGTTCACTATTTAGCAAACAACAGGTCATTGTTGCCCTTTCTGTGTATGTGTTATAACTGATTATTACTGATATTTAAGGCATTTACAACCTAATTAGTAACCATTAATAAACTAATTGTAAACCCTTTATAAAGGTAGTCTTATTTTAAAGTGGTACCCAACATACTGTGTTTATGGAGTCACAATTATTGAAGCATTGGTCATTAATGCATGACTGGCTAAAAGACTGTTCACTGTTCTGTATATGTGAACAAATACACAGATAAACACTACTGATGATATTACCATTATCAAATATTATTAAAGTAATGTCCATTTCACTGTACGTAGATAAGTTGATAATGTAATAATCATGACAGGCCTACATGTAAGCGCTACTTATCGTATTTCTATTTTCCTTAACCCTGTGTGATTAATAGTCTGGAGTGTGAGTCTGTGAGTGTGATACATACACACACACTGATCTTGTCCTTGTGACTCTTAATATGATACTTAGTCACTTGTCTGGTGTCAGTTGCACACTGCAGCAGCTGCATTTCCAGCTTCCCTTTACTACTAATTCAGTCATTTATAGTAGATACTAAATATGTTAGAGAATACTAAGTACTTTATTATTTAGCCACTGTAAGTTTATTCAATACAATTATGTATAGTGTATATATATATATATATATATATATATATATATATATATATATATATATATATATATATATACTTAATATTTTATAGTAGAGCTGGGCGATATGGCTCAAAAAAAAATCTTCGATTTAAAAAAAAAAAAATTAGGTTTTTCCCCTTACTAAAATCTCCTAGAAGTCGCTAAATGACTTCATTGCCTAATTTGCATAATACATCTTTTTGAACCTGTAAAGGATTAACATTGTAAGAGAGAAAAAAGTGAGTAAAAACACTCTAAATATGTTAGAAAGGATACAAATAAACTTCAGCAAATGAACAATTTCTTTTGCTTTTTAAATAGGCAGTCACTTTTCAAAATAACTTTATTTTTACATAAATTACATAAATCAGTTTTTTGCTGTGTTGTTAAATGTTACTATAAGAGCAGTTTTTTGTTATTTTTTTTTTTTTTTTTAGCTTTCTTAAGTTTTCTTTATTTTCAAACATATTATAGACAAATTGTTGAATAGCTTTTTACAAATAGGGAGACACTGTGGACGAGGTAAGCGGGAGAGAGGGGCGGGGCTGCGCGCGGGAGAGAGGGGCGGGGCTAAGCTCAGGGGAGCGTCGGTGGTGAAAATGAAAACTCAGAGAAAATCGATTTTCGTAAAAACACATCTTCCTTAACTGTAAATTCAAATTAATCGATAAAATCGATTAATCGCCCAGCTCTTATTTATAGTAGACACTAGTGCTGGGCGATAAATGGGAAAAATCATATATCACGATATCGATATATATCATGATATATACCACATTTATATAAATAAATTATAAATAAATTAACAAACACGAAAATTAGGGTATTCAATCTGTAATTTCAATTTATTTTAGTCTTTTCTTTTATTTACCGTATTTATTAGTTTCAGTTAAGGAGAACTTTCACTTTCAGTTTTCGTTATTTCGTTCGTTTTCGTTAACAATAATACTTGGTTACTTAGCTATATGTGATTATCATACCATAGCTTTATATAAAATAAATATAGTATTAAAAAACATTTCCTGGAGCCTAAAATACAATCGGTCCAAGATCCCCAATAAAAAAAGAAAACCATGATAGAAGCCCAACCCTAATGCCAATACATTTCTATCGTCTCCACGATATTTATCGTCATATTGTACAGCACTAGTAGATACTGTATAATATATAGTAGATTATAACTAATACATTGATTGCAGTTACTGAACCATTCTTAATAAAATAAATCTTTAGAGAATAGTGAATAACCGATAATAGATTAATGACAGCCATGCTTGTGTGAAGGTATTATCAGTAACAGACAGAAACAGTGTTATAAATCAGTATCAGAGGATTAATGTGTGCTGACAATTTTCTCTTAGCCCTGAAGATGCTTTTTTTTTTCAGGAACTCTGATTCTGTATTCATGAAGTATTTGAGTCCAGATTTACAGCCTCTCCCCCCAGGCGTGCCCCCTGGAACTGTAGACCTGTGTCTGGGTTTGTGTATGTGTGTGTGTTCGCATGTGTGTCTCTGTGGTCTGGAATTCCCTGCGTGTGTGTGCATGCTCCCGGAGTTATGAAAGACCCTTTAAAAGAAGAACGACAGCGGCATGCAGCACAACACACGCACACACACACACACAGGGAAAGTGGAAGTGCAGCTGCTGTGCTCTGAACTCTGTGTGGATATAGAGTTTTATTAGCTGCAGTTCTGCTCCAGTGTTCAGCGGTGGTGGAGAATGAATGCGTTGGGTTCTGCGGAGGGTTTGATCTGATCGGTTCTCTCTGTATTTGAACCCACATGAAGGAACTAGAACTCAAAGGGGAAATTGGAGGCTCTGAACTGGAGGGAGGAAGGGCTGTTGTGTTGTGGCCTGTTTGAGATCAGCTGTGGTATAATTTATAGCAGATAAAAATAAATGATCTATAGTGGATTCTGAATAATTTAATTAATAAATCAATAAAAATAAATAAATAAAATAGTCACAGTGGACACAAAGTATAGTAGATTTTGAACAGTTTGTGGAAGGTATTAAGGAAATTAAGGAAAGTGGATTGTTTTATAAAGTAATGCAGCATTCCATTTGAGCTTGGATGTGGGAATTTCCAAATCTTGGAAGTTCCAAGTAGCATATTTTTACTGGAATGCTCCTACAGGTCTTATTTCCTACTGGCAATGATGAAAGAGCCTCGCCAACAGTGAGCAGTGACAGTAGTGCTATACAGTTTATAATTTCTATCTATTGGGTCCAATCCCATTTCACCTCCTGGCCCTACCCTTTTAGACCTACCACCAGCACGCCAAGGGGTAGGGGTGTCCTGATTCTTGTTAGGCTGGCACACTTCGTATGAGAATTACTGGTAAGATGGCGGAACAAGCGATCAAACAAACCCAAAAATATAAGATTTTTCTTATTAAAAGTGACAAATAGCACTATATGACCATAGTTTAATGTGTAAATTCAATGTTTTATGGCTGAATTCTTTATAACAAGCATTAAAAAGATCGCTAGTAGTTTGTCTCAGTAGCTAGCTAGCTAGCGAATTTTCCTGTTCCACCTTAAACGATGCAACAGATGGCAGGGGCTGCAGCATTTAAGGCGGAACAGAAAAATAAAACAAAATAAAAGCTAATCAAGGCTAATTTCAGCTCTCCATCACGGAGGGATTAAGGAATGGACAATTCTGAAGACATACGATAAAGCCCTAAAGGTAACTAGTTAACCAGCAGCAGCTAGGTTGCTGAACTTTAGCGCTCCTGATGATGTATCGGGTGGCTGAAGTGTTGTCCCAATTCCTAAGGTGGGAGGATTTCAACCCTTCCCCTTCTAACTCTGTTCCAAGAAGAATGGTTAATTGGTAGGTCCAAGGGGTGAAATGGGATTGAGCCTTAGTGACTCATTAAATCAGTCCTACACACAGTACTGTTCAACTTCTATCTGTGGACGTGATAAACAGCTGTTGGATATGCAAATTACTGCATAATACACTATTTACTAGCATTACTATTGCTAACAATGATAACCTAAGTCAATGCTAATAATAATAGCTGATATCTGAACACAGTGATGTCATTCCCAGCTCCTACATCTGAGGTAAATTGGACACAGCATAAATACTAGGGCTGCAACTAATGATTATTTTGGTAATTGACTAATCTGCCGATTATTTCTCTGATTAGTCGATTAGTCAACGATTATTTCTGCCATTCCCTTTACATTTATGCTTGCTGTGGGTACGATTTCTGTTTCTAGATTTTTTCTATTAGTTCAAAATAACAAAAACAGCTAAACATGAGGTTTAAATGCTATAAAAATGTTCAGAACATTTGAATGTCATTTAAACGTGGAAAGCACTGCTATTTTCTGAGGAAATGGATTATCTTTTGTGTTTGGACGCATGCCAAGTTGATTTTACACTGTGTAATTGAGCCCATTACCCTTTTCCCATTCTGTTTCTGTCCATAGTTATTTGTGTAGCGATTAGTCGACAATGAGAATTTGGAATCCACAAATGTTTATAATTGACATAGATACAGATCATCCTTAATCTGGACTAACTCACAGTGGATACTGCACAGTTTATATTATACACTGAACAGCTAATAATAGTAGATACAGGATGGTTTAAAACAGTGGTGTCCAAAAGTAATCAGGAAAATGTATTGTTTAAAGTGGTATATTTCATTATTTGTTTTATTACAGAGTGTGGCCCGTGACTTCAAATATATTTCTCCTTCTGGCCCCCAACAAAAAAAGTTTGGACACCCCTGGTTTAAAATGTGTACTGATTAATTTGTATTAGATATTGAATAATTAAAGTAGTAGATAATGAATTAATAACAGTAAATGTAAAAAGTCACAGTGGATATTGGACAATTCATAGTAGCTCCAGGATAATTCTTAGAAGATATTGAATGATTGTAGTTGATATTAAATAAGTCATAGTTTTTATCAAAATTATTTTCATGCCTCATTTTCTAACATATATTATTTTATTATTATTTCATATATAAATATCATGTTCAGAATGATGTTGATGGTACACGGACTGTAATATGAAGCTGTAGGTAAGTGCTGCTCACAAAATATTGTATATTTACTCCCTATATATTAGAACATTTTATATTTAAACATCTAAAGCATTTAAATCCCTATTGTTTTGAGGAACATGAGCCATACACACAGTAATCATACAAATATTTGGATGGCAGAAAAAAAAAACTGACTATTAAACTAATAACTGAAAATAATCTACAGATTAGTCACGTACCTAAATAGTCAAAAGTTGTTGAGCATTATTAAATTTGGCAGATTGTTGAGTGCATGTGAATATGATTGAGCTGCTCTTGTGTTCGTGTGATGCTGCAGCACCTCAGCACCGCAGTGAGGCCGGCCTGCTCCTCCCTGTGTGAGAGTAAGAGCATGTGAGTCGTGTTTTTGTAAGCCGCTGGTTCAGTAATGATACTGACGAGGCGGAGTGAGTGAGTGAGCGAGCTTCATTCCAGTGCTGCTGATCCTCTGAGCCTCTGTAATGACCCCTCCAGCCCCGCTCCCTCCTCCAGCCCCCGCCGGCCGCGCTCGGCTCTGCAGAAGTGAAAATATTTAGCGAGTGTGTAATTTAGTGGCCGCCGAGTCTCTCGCTCGCGTGAGACCGTGTTTCCTTCAGGAAAGAGGAACGTGTCATTAACGAGAGCGAGAGCGAACATATATCAAAACAATATTTACACTCGTCTGCGGAGCGTGTCGCAGCAGGACCGGAGCTCGGCGGCGCTTTGACGGAAAATCCACGAGGCCGTGTCCTGTAGTGTTTCTCTCTCTCTCTCTCTCTCTCTCTCTCTCTCTCTCTCTCTCTCTCTATTGCCCATGATAATGATAATATGGCGGTATTGTGATCCTGCGATACTCAATAGATTATATTCCCAGAAGTATCTTTTCGCCTGCATGGCGTTTGGTGGCCATGGAATCTCATTAAATGAAGCTCTCTACTTAAGCAGGAGGTCGCAGGTTCGAACCCCAGCTCATGCAGCTTTGCCATCAAGCTGCCGGCACTCTGAGGGAGCAAAATTGGCCCTGCTCCCTCCGGGTGGGTAGATGGCGCTCTCTCCCCTCCCCACATCACTCCTAGGGTGATGTTCACAGCACAGGGCGTCTGTGAGCTAGTGTATAGGAACCGAGTCGCTGTGCTTTCCTCCAAGCGCACTGTGATGCTGCTCGGCAATGCTGTGTCAGCAGCAGCTCAAAAAAAAGAAGAAGCTGTGGCCGGCTTCACATGTATCGGAAGAAGCATGTGTTAGTCTTCACCCTCCTGGTGTGTTGGGCTTCACTAGTGATAGGGGGAGTCCTAATGAGTGGGTTGGGTAATTGGCCGTGTAAATTGGGGAGAAAATGGGAAAAATTGGATTGGAACCTGAGTTTAATTACCAGGAATTATGGATTTATTGGTGTCAGTTTACAGAATTTAACTCCTAATTTTCTTCATCACAGGTTCATCCCTATTCATTTAATTTGCGACAGTTATGGAAATGATACGATATATCACGTTACCCCCCCTGGTGTTGACCAATGTACTGCATCTACGATTTTTTCTTTAAACCATGTAAGAGCCTCTGCAGCTCTCCAATTTCAGGGAAACTGTAAAATGCTCGAGGTTTCTAGGTACAAGTCACAATTAAAGTCTACACATATCTGAAAAAAAAATGACGGTGGTGATGTTGAGAGAATTCACTGGCTTCTGGAATAATGCCAGGACTACAGTATAAACAGTTAAACAGTTTTCTTGCAGTAAATACTAAAACAAGTATAAAACTGAAGTTTGAAAGTAATAAAATATAATTTATCCAGATTCACCCTAAAATCTATTTATTTATTAAGTGTTTGATTCATGAGTTTGTGTACAATGGAGATAGAAAAAAATCTTTCAAACATGGTAGAGGTAGTTTTGCTATTTTTAAAAGTTTTGTATTTTTAAAAGTGAACATTTTTTCATTTTACAAATGAATGCATATATTTAAATACATTCAGAATAGACTGAAACAATTAAAAATATAGTAACCATTTTTGTTATTAGTGTGATAAAATCTGTATATTTTATATTAATATCTTAGTTAGATTTGTCAATCAATTTAACCAGGTGTGCTAAAGCGGAGGATACAGAAGGACCAGGACTGGGAACCTCTGGGTTTAATTGGATGCTTTTTTTCTAATGTATTTGATATTTAATTATGTTTATTGTATATTTTTTCTAATCTCTCTCTCTCTCTCTCTCTTTCTCACTATTAGCTCTGATGTCCAGCTGCAGTGCCTCATGCCACGAGTCCGACCCTCGTGCCGCTCCTCTCAACTCCATCACCGTCTCCAAGAAGCGCAACTGGTTGCACCAGAGCTCCCCCCACCCCCCACATCACCCGGACAACGTCCCCGCGCCTCGTACACCGGACGACGACCACCTAAACCACGCGAACATGCCTCACGTCACCGTCTCCGTCTCGTCTCCGGACACCCCGTCCCCGCTCCTCATCGACCCGGTGGAGGAGAACGACGCCGACGACGAGGGAGAAATCTGGTACAACCCCATCCCTGAGGACGAGGAGACCGACCTTCCTCACTGCATCCCCACAGCCACCCACCCACCACTACTCTTGCAGGCTCCGCCCCCACCCTGGACTGCTGGAATCACCAGACGGGCCAGTGCAGGGGGTGAGGAGGGGCGAGCGGGGGAGGGGGGCGGTCCTGTTGGAGAGGCGGGAAAAGCAAACGTCACACATTCCTGTGAACAGAACCATATGAACAGACAGATGTGCCGGCCAGATGTGCAGGAGAACCCCCCAACCCGGACAGCAGCTACAGGTACACCTCCATTACTACCATGCTCTGCCTCTCTCTCTCTCTCTCTCTCCCTCTCTTACTCTGTTTTACACACACACACTGCATTATTGTTACAATCACTTCCTCTCCACCTGGAAATGAACGCACTATCTACCTACCCAGACACAAAATACCCATTAGTGCTGCTGATGCTTTTATCTACAACCTGATTGCAGATGGTATGAACCTGAAGATATTTCATGTTTTATCTGCTCAACTTCATTTCATTTATAATCTGCATTTCAGACCCAAAAACACAGTACAAATAAAGTTGGGATGGGAACTTGGGGCTAGAAATGAGGTAAAAATAAATAATGATGAATAGACCAGGCCTCCACATCCTGCTTCCTGCCTGGAAAACTGAAGTAAACGTCCAAATACAGAATGTTTTTATTACATTAGTTTATTTGTCTTAATTTCATAAGCTAAATATATATTTTTCTTTTAGATTTTCAAACCAAAAAAAAACTCATTTAAAAACTGCTACAATAAAAATTGTAGAAATTCTAACAAAGCCCAGAATTAATGAAAGTGGTTTGGCGAGTTAAGGTAAATTTATGTTACCCCTCCCCCAGTAAACAAAGAGTGCCTCTCTCCATTCTTCCATTCTGCTGGGTGTCATTTAATGAAATGTCATCTTTGCACCTTTTATTTTGCATAATTTCATTAGCTCAATATTTTGTGCACCTCTGCTACAAATACAAACTCTATCTTCAAAGAACATCAGAAACAAAAAACATTACCCTGTACAACAGAGGAAATATCAGACTCAGACTGATTATCTGACACTCTTTACTCCTCTCTCTCTCTCTCTCTCTCTCTCTGGTGCGTAAGTGTGAGTAAATAAGGCAGAGCTGTTGAAGGTCTGGTTGGCAGCAGACGGGGCTGTCAGCGTAATCGCTGCTCGCTGGGCTATAGGCTGTGGGCTCGCGGCCATTTGGCTCCAGTTTGACATGTTTTTCTGTTGGTTCAGGTTTGTCACTCAATAAATTATTGACGCTGCATTCTTTCTGCTAAGGTGTGTGTGTGAGTGTGAGTGTGTGTGCGTTTGTGTGCCAGCATACGCATAACTGATGAGCTCACTAATGAGACATTTGGCAAGTCTAAACTGTGTGTGTGTGCGCATCTTTCTGAAGCCTCCATTCAGATCTTTTACCTGTGTAGGAAAAGTGTTCAGTAGTGGTGTAATGCTGCAGTCTTTTCATGATTTGATTCAGTTCACGATTCTGGATTTACAGTTTATTTTTTAATGACAGAAATAGAAGACAATTGTTCCTTTTTTTATTTACTTAATTATTTCCTAAGCATGTAAGCTACACAGAACGCACAGTTTATAAATGCTTTTTTAAGCAATCAAGAGTGAATGTATCATTGTGTAAGATTTCCAAGCTAAACAGTAACAAAAAATATATTATTAATTACTGTACTAATAAAAGTATAAAAGTCTTATTGGCTTATGGGAGCTAAAGCTAATCCTGGAAAGAGAACATTACTCCAGACTTTCACCAGCGTCCCAATGCTGCATGGAGGTGATGAGCAGCGCTCAGGCGGTCCCACTGCAATCACAGCACAGCACTTAAAAAACAAAAAGGACTGGAGTTTGTGTTTGTGTGTGTGTGTGTGTGGTCTGAGAACCCTATTACACACATTCGAACCACAGTCAAACTTTCAGCTCCCCCTTAGGAGGCTGCTACAAAAAATCATAAATCATTTTTTACCTAACTAGCCCTAAATTTCCATCCCAACCTCCTACAAATTCAACATTTCTTTTTTTTCCCGAGGTATTTAAATCTGGATCTGATGCACAGTTCAGAAGATAGCACCTTCTGTCTGAACTCACCCATTTTTCTTGTGAGCAAAAGTATTGGAACAGATAAACTTGAGCAAGAATCTCCAAATCAGTTTGGTTTAATCTTTCTTTAAACTCGCAAACAAATAAGCCGTGCTTAAGCCATGGCACTACCTCCACTGTGTTTTACAGATGAGTTGGTATGTTTGGGATCATGAGCAGATCCTTTATTTCTCTTAACTTTAGCCTTTCCATCACATTGGTAAAGGTTAATCTTTGTCGCATCGGTCCATAATTAATACACAGGCATTAACTGCTGTGGTTTTCCTTGGTCTACCTGTTCATAACCCGTTGTTTAGTACACCAGTGACGACTTTTTTCTTTTGGACATACCAAACAGTTGTTTTGGCTCTGTCCAATATTTGTGCTCTTATGGTTCTGATTGATTTTTCCATCTTCTCTCAGCTTCACAGTGGCTTGTTTTTCACCCATAGACTTATAGCTCTCTGGTTTTCATGTTGGTTACTCCTCTAATTACACAGACAGAGTTCATATTCTGAACCAGATCCAGATGGAAATACCTGGAAATTAAAGCTGAAATGTGGACTTATGATACAAAAAGTGTTTGGTTTACAGCAGAAATAATGGGATTGACCTCACTGTTCCAATACTGTAGGAGGGCATATATTTGTATATGTACTGTCTCAATGCATAAAGCATATGTTTTAATAAATGGGAAACTTTAAATATAAAGGGTACAACATTAAATATAATAATAATTTCTCTAATTTAATAAGCTGGGGTAATAATGATCTATTTCTAGGTTATCTAGGTGGTTGGTTTGGTATCCCAAGTGGTTGCTAAGTGGTTTTAAGGTGTTTGGTGGGTGGATGTGTACTCTAGTGTAGCATAGTGAGCAACAGGGTTGTTAGGCAGTTGCTGTGGTATCCCAGGTGGTTGGTATGGTGCTTAAGTTCGGACCTAGGTCTGAACCGAGGTTGATCCATTTGTTATATTATATATATATACTGTACATTTAGTCTGTTTAGTTTTAGAATAAATATATTTTCTGCATTCTCATAAGATAGTAAAGTGTGTGTAGGGCAGTGTGTTTTCAGTGTGTGAGAGGCTAATGAGTTGATGGTACTGCTCTCTCTGTTCTCTGTGTTCTGCCTGATCATCTCTGATGTGGTGGCAGCAGCTTAGATCTTTGCTAAAGGCTCAGCGGAGGCTGTAATTATGGCTGAGCTGGGCTGCGGTTCTTCTCAGGTGGAGGGCTGAAGTCTCTAAGCTGGGTTTAATGCTGAGTGACTGATGCTGTACACTGCGTTCGGACTCATCTCACAATAATAGGTTGTGGTTGGAGGCGTGTGTGCTGTCTTTCTCTGATTTGACTCTATTGCCAAAAGTTTTCAATCGTGTCACTTTAAACGCATATGAATTTGAGGAACATAGAGTTTAATATGGTGTTGGCCCACCCTTTACAGTTATAACAGCTTCAACTCTTGTGGGAAGGCTTTCGACAAGGTTTAGGAGTGTATTTATGGAAATATTTGACCATTTGTACAGAAGTTAATTTGTGAGGTTAGACACTAATATTGGAAAGGCTTGACTCACGACCTCCGCTCTCTTTTATCCCAAATTTGTTCTTTTGGTTTGAGGTCAGGACTCTGTGCAGGCCAGTCAAGTTCTTCCTCTACACCAGGGGTGTCCAAACTGCGGCCCGTTTCCTTTTTTGGAGCGGCCCGCGAGGTATTTTAGAAATAGAATGAAAGTTGGCCCGCTGTTAAGCAGGTTTTTATAATGTGAGATTCAATGTTTGAACGCTAGGTGTCAGAAACGGGCCAAAGAGTCAGAGAGGGTGCGCATTTCTAGCGCAGAAAAACAGGGCAAAGAGTCTAAAAGCGGAGAGGGTGCGCATTTCTAGCGCAGAAAAACAGGGCAAAAGAGTCTAAAAGCGGAGAGAGTGCGCATTTCTAGCCCAGAAAAACAGGGCAAAAGAGTCTAAAAGCGGAGAAGGTGCACATTTCTAGCGCAGAAAAACGGGCCAAAGAGTCTAAAAGCGGAGAAGGTGCGCATTTCTAGCGCATAAAAACAGGGCAAAGAGTCTAAAAGCGGAGAAGGTGCACATTTCTAGCGCAGAAAAACGGGCCAAAGAGTCTAAAAGTTTTTAAGAAGTAATTAAGAAGTTTTAAATTAAGAGACATCATGAAATTAAACATCATTTTAAAAAATCTTAGTTTACACAACACTGTCAAAGATAAAGATAGTTAGTCAAGTAAAATGTTCAGCTGTGTGTGAGAGAGGCACATACGAGCCTCTCACACACACAGAACAGCTGCCTTTCAACCACGAAGGAGAAGCTAAAAATTTATTTATAGAACTATAGATCACAGTGAGGTTGAATTAAAAATCTTAAACTTATGATTGACTCCACCTGTTGCTTCATTTGAATTAAAAAAAGTCACAGATACGCCCACACGGATACGCCCACTTCGGCGAGCCGAGTCATCAGGTGTTCTGTCAACCTCGCTACTCTTATGTGTATATTTAAAGGTGAAAATATAAAAGAAGCACAATATTAGAGCATGTTTCCAGTAAGACGTTCATGTACTGTATTTGGAAAGCCTAAATCACCGTTTCAGGGTAAAGTTTTGGTAGCAAGAGTTAATTATACTCTGTTTATTATTATTATTATTATTATTATTAGGGGGGGCCTTGACGCTTTCAAGTTGTAAACAGGTGGGCCGTAAGGTAGAAAAGGTTGAGAACCCCTGCTCTACACCGTCATGTTGCAATGTTTTGATTCTTGACACAATAAGTAGATACACAGCGCTGTCTCTGTGTCTGTGTGAGTGACAGGCGGCCTCCATCCACATGGTTGGGCACAGTTTTGCAGTGCAGATATTTCCAGTTACAGCTGAATTCAAGCTTTTAATCCCAGAAAAAAAACGCTCTTTTTTATTTACCTTTTAAAAAGCCATTTAAATGCCTGATTAAAGGGCAGATACTGTTGTTTTGCTGTTTTCCTTGGGTTTTTATTGAGAGGGCGCGGCTAACAATGTGCATGTACCACATAAGATTAGCATTAGAATAAACCAAATAAACATATATTCCGTGTTTAGAATGTGCTAATTTATTAACTGCAGCCAGTAAAGTATTTATTTTAATAGTGATTTAGTGCATTATCTTTTTAGCTTGTGGCTGCTCTGATGACTGAATGTCCTGCTTTATAAAGTTGTATCCATGTGTTGTGGTGTTGTATGTGTGTGTTGAGCTTTGTAACTGGACACTGTGCTCCAGGCGGTCGTTTTCTGCTGAATGATTTAAAGGGAAGAGGAGATCCCACGTCAGCTGCATGCCCAGTACTCACCCCAGCCTGGCGTTTATGGGAAGGTGCTGATGACCTCAGATTACATTAATACTGACTAGATCAGTAGCTGAGAGAAGACTGTGACAGGAAATGATCAGATTCTTATCGTAAATCAGCGATCAGTGCAGCCTTATGTTGGTGTGTCTCTTGCTAATGTATTTTACTGAGAAGAAGAAAAAGTAGAAGAAGAAGAACACCTTAAATGAATTATTTGGTTGAAAATATATTGAGAATAATAAATATCTCACTTTAGATGTCCATCATTAGCAAACACAAGTGTGAAATATCTGATCTTCAGCTTCTTTTTCAGTTTAGAACCAGAGATGCTAAGCTAACGCTGCTAACAAACACTAGACTATCAAAGAGTCCAGAGTTCATCTTTGAAAAAATACCACTATATCAAAATTATCAATTTTTATGGCAAACAAGTCGATGTGGTTTAGAACTAGCAGTTAGCCTAGCAGCTCATGTTGTAAACTAAAGAAGCAAAAGTCAGGTACCAAACATTTCTTGACTGAATCTCTCCTCAGTAATCAATTATGTTCATGTGCTGTTATGCCAAACTATTGGGGAGTTCTAATCTATATGTGCTACTCTATTTGTGCATTCACACACCCACAATATTTTATGTTTTTATGTATTTTTTATGATTATTCTTTTTTCTCTGGTGCATTATACAATCAGAGTTTACTGACAAGACAACACAAATCCACAGAACTACGTAGCTAACACATTAGCACCCATTCCAACAGTACAAAAATACACATAAAACCTCACGAATTGTATAACAGGTTTTTATTAAAACGGCTTATTGTATGCGTGTTTTCTTATCTTAACAACCTAGCTAAAAAAAAATTGCCGGTAGAGAACTTTAACAGTGTTATGCTTTGTATAAAAATGTAACTATTTGTCATGTAAGTATTTATTCACCATAGCTACAGGGTTTACCTCTGTGGGTCTAGTGATTTAGGATTAAATGATGTTATGTGGGCGAAAGCTGGAATTTGATACATACTTAATTATCATGCTGGAAACACAAGGGGACTTGGAATAAAACTGCAATTGCTGAAAGTTGAAATGGATCAGCATCACGCTGGTGGAATGGGCACTAATTTGTTAGCTGAGTAGCTAATCTATGCTAAGGTAATAATCTAGAGGGGACTGTGGCTGACCAAGCTAAGCACAGCAACTGTGCACAGGTTATGTTCCTGCTAACTAGCTAGCCAGCCTGTCTAGCAAGCTAGTTAAAGTGCCAAAGTGGAGTAGGGCTGCAAAACCAAAGATTATTTTCATATTAATTGTTTAGTAAGCGATTATTTCTGCCATGCCTTTCATCTCTTAATCCTGTGGGTACGGCTCATGTTGCAATGCAGGACGTTTTCATTGGTGGTGCGGTGCAGTGGATAACATCAATACCTGCCTGTCCGCTGTAAATGACAATCAAAACAACAAAAACGGTTCTTATTTGGGATTTAAAAGCCTAGAAGACATTAACTGTTAATATTTTTTGTTGTTTGTGCACTTTTAAAAATTAATTCCCCACAGCGTTTTGTGTGTTGCCAAAAATATACTGTATTCAGAAAATGTAAATTGATTTCCACATGTTGGAAGTGTGTTGTGTAAATGGGTTGGACATTGCTTTTGTTTGCATGCATGCATGTGTGTGTGTGTGTGTGTGTGTGTGTGACAGGGCAATAAGCTGGCCTTTGACAGCCCATAATTAGCAGTGTGATTGGTGACCATGATGACCCTCTCAGCACCTGTCAGTCTGACTCTATTAACGGCACTGGGTGCAGGAGCACAGCAGTGCCTCAATCACACACACACACACACACACACACACACACACACAGAGACACACACTTCAGTTTGTGGTCAGGGAAGACTTTGATGGGTTGTTTGGGGAGGATTTGAGGAGCTAGAGGTGGGATTGATTGTGTGTGTGTATATGTGTATGTGTGTGTGTATGTGTGTGTGTGCTGGAATGCACCCTCTCACCTCTGACTCCTAATCTGGGGGGAGGGGGTTTAGCTTCAGGTGAGGGGGATTGGTAGAGATGTTCTAAGTAGATCGGCTAAAGACTCCAGTTAGCCTTAGGGCTAATTTGGAATGCAGTTTACATGAATGAAGGAGGCGGAGCCAGCATTGTTTAGTCAGTTATTGCGGGATATTATCAGGTAATATCTATATAGCCTTAATAAAACAATTAGAAGCCAAAAAGGGGGTGATTAGAGGGCAGTGATGCAAATATATACACACACACATGGTGTTTCAGGAATAGCACACAGCTCAATGCCAAAATACAGCTGACTATGACATCTCCCCCTTCCTCTCTCTCTCTCTCTCTCTTTCTCTCCTTCTTGTATGCACTCTTAATTTCCCTGAACAGAATCGTTCCTTTGTTCGGCGGCGGGCCGAGCCGCGGCAGATCAGACTCCCCGAGCAGAGCTGAGTTATGCGCAAGCAAGATCAGACCCGGACAAACAGAGCCGCTGTTGTAGCACAACCCCAGAACACGCGAGAGAGGAAAACGAGGGGAAAGAAAGATACAGTGATAGAACAGCGGGGGAAAGAGAGAGAGAGATAGACAGTGAAAAAAGAGTGAGAGTAGAAGAAGAAGGATTGAAAGTGGGCTAATGTATCAACATCAAACCCTTTTTAAACTCATATGTAAGAAAAAACAACTGTCTTACGATATTTTTCAAATACAGAAACTCCACTTCCCAAAATGCACCTGGCACCTGTGATTTACAGCCAGTGCCAGAATAGACCTGAACTGTACAGACAGACGTTCATCCACTCCAATGTTTTCCTTCTTGCTCTGGCAGCTTTAAGCACACAGCGCAGTCTTTCATCTCCCAGCAGGCGCTCAGTGGTTTAGCTGTTTAGTGTGTAGGAGCTTGGAATGCCCTTCTGGAGAGTCCCAATCATCTGAAGACTTGAGCTGAGATAGAGAGAGAGAGAGAGAGAGAGAGAGGAGGGACTGTGCAGGAAACTCCACCAAACACTTCACACTTTCCTGTGTTTGAGATGTAAATGAAGTCTTTCATAGTGGGGGGGTTGGTGTGAAATGGTTCATTGAGGAGTAAATGACCATCAGATTGGGTTCAGAACTCTTTAGAAGCCACCACAAGCAGCTGCCACCATTACAACCTTCATGTTTTTGTGGAATGGTAGTAAAATTTTAAAGTGTGTAAAAGAATGCCAGAATATCAGGCTGCACCTAATACTCAATTTATGGCTCCTCCTCTTTGGTGTAGGGGTGTAAGAAAATATTAGTATTGTATTGTGTCACAGTATTGTATTGTATTTGCAGTACTGTATATGTAATTTTCAAAAACACAGTATTGTTTTTTTTAAGTTATATACAGTACCGGTAAACACAGCTTAAATTATTATTTTTTTCATTATTTAAAAAAAATCTGCATTGTAGATCAATACTAAAGTCATCCAAACTATGAAGAAAAACATAGTAGCACCTCTTGCTTGGATGGCAGCTTTTCACATCTTGGCTGAATTTTCTCAGTCAGCTTTATGAGGTAGAGTCACCTGGAATTCAGGCTTTCAGTTAACAGCTGTGCTGAACTCTTCAGGAGTTAATTACTTGAATTTCTTGTCTCTTAATGTGTTTGAGATATTTGAGAGCATCAGTTGTAAAGTAGTGAAGAGGTAGAGTTACAGGTATGCAGTGAATAGCTCTATTTAAGCAATGTTCTAATCCAGATTATGGCAAAAACTACTCAACTAAGTATTGAACAAAATTTGCTTTCAGCAATGAAAGTCAGTCAGTTCAAAACATTTCAAGAACTTTAAAAGTATTATCAAGTGTAGTTGCGAATACCATCAAAAACATTATGATGGAACTGGCACTCATCAGGAACGCCCCAGAAAAGGAAGAGCAAGAGATTCCTCTGTTATGTTACCAGCCTCAGAAACCGCAAGTTAACAAAACCCCAGATAAGAGCACCTAAATGCTTCTTCACAGAGTATTTCGGTTTGTTTAACACTTTTAAGTTGCCACATTATTAATTATGTGTTTCTTCATAGTCTGGATGACTTCATCATTCATTTACAATGTAGAAAAAAAATAAATACATTAAACAAGATGTTGTGTCCTGACTTTTTACTGGCGATATGTTTATTGGCTTATACATTTAATTTGGTTGTACCAAAACAAAACAAAATTAAAATATCTCTCAACACATCAGTATCTGAGGCAGGAAAATACAATACCAGACAAAGGGATGGGTATGATACAGAAAGAAAAATTACAGATCGTCTTGTATTTTTCAGAATGATGACCAGAGTTTGAGATGACTCCGCCCACTCGATTCTAGCACTGTTTTAAGATTACGTTTTTCTGATTTCAATATAAAGTGAGCTCTTATTTACTCACATTTTGGAAACATGATGGTGTGTTTTTTAAACTATGGCAGTTTTTTTATGTATTTTAAACAATTCCAATATATACACTATATATACAATATATATAAATAAGAGACTGCTTAAAAATTATCATAAAGCTGACTGAGAAAATTCAGCCAAGATGTGAAAAGCTGTCATCTAAGCAAGAGGTGCTACTATGTTTTTCTTCATAGTTTGGATGACTTTAGTATTAATCCAAGCTAAGCTAACTCGATCTGTCCTAAAATGCATACAATGTGTTATTTGAAAATTATCTCCTAACACTTCTCCTCTGATTCTTTGCAGAATCTTCTGAACAAAGTGCCTCAGGCTTCTCTCCTCCCTCCAGTCCCAACCCAACCAAGAAGAGCTCCTCCATCAACTGGTCTTTCCACGACCGGATCAAATCTCCACGCACAGTCCGGAAGCTCTCCATGAAGATGAAGAAGCTTCCTGAGCTCAGCAGGAAGCTAAGCGTTAAAGGGAACCCAACCAGCAGTGCCGGAACCTCCAGCGGCCAGTCTGAAGTAAGAGCTGCAATCGGCACGGCAGAGCAGAGCACGACCCCGCCGGGTGGCGTGACCACGTCATCAGCGAGCGGGAACGTCATATGGCGCTACCATCTCGACAGCAGCGTGTCCACCCAGCAGCACAGCTACAGTAAGAAGAAAAGCAGCGGAGGTGGGGTTCCCAAATCGGCCAGTAAAGGGGGGTATCTTAGTGATGGAGACTCGCCGGAGCTGGTAGCCAAATCGGGAAAGCATGGGTCATCCGAGGGTAAGTCTAGCAGGCTTTGTGACAAGGATACCAATGCAGGAGCACCGAAGACAGATCTAGACGTGGACGCCTTTCGGCCATACAACTTCTCAGAGCAGCCCAAGTGCACGGCGTACATCTCAGGCCTCATGAGCCTCCACTTCTACGGGGCTGAGGGGCTAAAACCGCCGCGGGCCGACTCGCGCCACGTCTACTGCGCCATCCAGGTGGACTCTGTCAACAAGGCCCGCACGGCCCTCCTGACCTGCCGCACGGCCTTCCTGGACATGGACCACACCTTCAACATCGAGCTGGAGAATGCACAGCATCTCAAGCTGGCCCTCTTCAGCTGGGAGGCGGTGCCACGGCGGAACCGCGTCTGCTGCCACGGGACCGTAGTGCTGCCGCCCCTGTTCCGCACGGCCACCCGCACGCACCAGCTGGCCGTGCGCCTGGAGCCTCGCGGGATCATCTACGTGAAGCTGGGACTTATGGAGCAGTGGAAGAACTCTCTGCGTGGGCCGGACAGCGAGAGGGAGGGCGAGGCCAACGTGTTCGGAGTGGAGGCAGCTCGGGTGGTAGAGCGAGAGGGGGCGGGGCTGATGGTGCCACTCATCATCGAGAAGTGCATCACCGAGATCGAGAGGCGAGGATGCCAGGTGGGTGTGGTCTAGCTTCTGCATGCATGGCTTCTGCACTGTCTTTTTCCTGTCTACACTGCTCTACTATGTCCTCTCTTATTTTTTTAGTTGTTATAGATTGTTCTTCCAATCATAGATATCTGATATTCATGTTGATATCTGCTGATGTTGATGCATCATCATTGATTTTTCAAATGATTTCAAATGGACATGTTGTTTTTATTAAGATGTGGTTGACAGTTGATGACGGAAATCAAAGGGTTGTTAGGAATGTTCTCATTAAATTTGTCTGGCCTGAGGACTTTTATTGTGAAGCCTTCATTAGCAGATTAGCCACAGAGGAGCTGGCTAAAGGCTAACTGGCCATGCTAACCATGCTAATCAGAACTAGATTGCAGTTTCCTGCGAAAAAAAACTGCAAGTGTGATTGCAGTGCTGGCTGGTATCTGTGGTGGTTGCTATGGTGTTGCTTAGTGGATGCTAAGGTGTTGGTAGGTGCTTGCTAAGATGTTACTTTGGTATCTGTGGTGGTTGCTATGTTGTTGCTAAGTGGTTGTTAAGGGGTTGCTAGGTGGTTGCTAATGTTTTTAACTGTCTTGTGGAGTTCATCTACTGTCCTGCGGAGCTTTTTAACTGTCTTGCAGAGTTCATCTACATCCTGCGGAGCTCTTTAACAGCAGGACAGTAGGTGAGCTCCGCGCTACACTAGCTAAGCTCTGAGCGACAGTTAAAAAGCTCTGCGCGACAGTAGATGAACTCCGCAAGACAGTTAAAAACATAAGCAACCACCCAGCAACCCCTTAGGAACCACTTAGCAACACCATAGCAACCACCACAGATACCATAGCAACACCTTAGCAACCACCTATCAATGCCTTAGCAACCACTAAGCAACACCATAGCAACCACTTGCTGCACTCGCAAAAAAAATCGATTTTTTGAAAATTAGAATAGATTCTGAATCGTTCAATGTTAGAAACACGATTCGAGCTTGAATCAAATTTTTTTCCAGCACCCCTAATAACATACTTAGTTAAAAATGTACTGTATTTGTTTATTTGCATCTGTTCATTTCATATGTGATGCTTTTTCAGGCAAAAAAACACTGAGATAAATTGATAAGCGTAATTTGCTTAGCTGCCTAAAACTTTACACAGTACTGTATGTACATATGTACAGGACAAATAATTTTCACTAAATGTATAAATATAAAGACAGAAGATTATTAAATTCTTGACAATAATAAAAAAAAAAAAAACACTGACAGAATTTTAAGATTATGTAGTGTACGTTTACGTTTACTGGATAAAGTGCGTACCAGTTCTTAAAAATTTAAAGTGAATGTGATCGAGCCCATATCAATTCTTAAAAAAAAAAATACAAAAAAGAAATAGTGACTGTGTGTATGTCTGCACCTGGAGTTAGTGAACAGTAGGGGTGGGCGTTATGGCTCTAAAATAATATCCCGATATTTCAGGGTATTTTTGCGATAACAATATACTTGGCGATATAGGAAAACTAAAATAATTCATTCATTTCAGGAATGTAGTATAATAGTATAACAGTATAATCATAATGTGGCAAAATAAATAATATAGCATAAAATAATATAATTCAGCAAATAATATTGCAGAATATTTAGTGCATGCATATAAACTGCAAACTAAAACAATTATACAATAAATACACTTAAAGCTTCACAGTAAATAATCTACTAATTTTAAGACAGAACAGCCCTATTATCACAATATTGATTTTTAATATCATGATATTTCTGTGTCACGATATATTGTATACGATATAATATTGCCCACCCCTAGTCATCAGTCATGTTCATTGATTTGTCACCAAACTGTTCATTTAAACAGGGACTCTAGGGGTTTATTTATTAAATTTGAATTGATTAGAAAGGATGAGAAGTGTTTTTTTTTTGCTGTAGTTAAGTGAGTGAGCCCCCAGTGTGTTCAGCGCAGAGTTCATGGTCGATTTATCTTCATTAGAGTGCAGTAAAAGTGTCCTGGCCACCAGTCAGCTGTAGCTCTCTCTCTCCCTCTCTCTCTCTCTCTCTCTCTCTCTCTCTTTCTCTTTTTCTCGCTCTGTCTCTTTTACAGATACACATTCAGGGCCCCTCTGTAGGCTGTGTCTTTAGCCATTCAACCTCTCTCTCTCCCTTTCTCTTTTAACACACACACACACACACACACACACACACACACACACACACACACACACACACGCTGCAGTCCGCATTGCTACCATGGCCCCGGAGCAGCAGAGTTCCTCTGTTTAGGCTGCAGAGTAGCTCGCAGCCGCCAGGCCAGAGCTGATCCTGGACTGCTGTGGTTTTCCCAGAATTTATCCTCAGCCCAACGGAGCAGCACTCTGATCCTGGATCAGCTTTCAGCCTCCCAGTGTGTCCAGCCGAATGAGAGACTCTATAATCCTGTGGCTCTTATAGCTCTTACTTCAGACCCTGTTTAAAGCTGCCAGTGTTTCTCCTGTGGCTTTAAAGGCTCTGTTTTTCTCTCCGTCCTCTGAGTACTCTTCTTTCCTTCTGTTCTTCCCCAGGGTTCCTTATATCAGGGGTGTCCAAACTTTTTTTTGTTGGGGGCCAGAAGGAGAAATATATTTGAAGTCACGGGCCACAGACTCTGTAATAAAACAAATAAAGAAATATACCACTTTAAATAATACTTTTTTCCTGATTACTTTCATTTACTTATCAATTTACTTGACTTACTATCTTTATCTATCTTTAACAGTGTTGTTTTTAAACTAAGTTTTTTCAAATTGATGTTTCATTTCATGATGTCTCTTAATATTAAATTCCTTAATTATGCCAACTTTTAGACTCTTTGGCCCGTATTTCTGCGCTAAAACTGCGCACCCTCTCCGCTTTTAGACTCTTTGGCCCGTTTTTCTGCACTAGAAATGCGCATCCTCTCCGCTTTTAGACTCTTTGGCCCGTTTTTCTGCACTAGAAATGTGCATTCTCTCCTCTTTTAGACTCTTTGGCCCGTTTTTCTGCCTAGACACCTAGTGTACAAACTTTGAATCTCATATTATAAAAAACGGCTTAACAGCGGGCCAACTTTTATTCTATTTCTAAAATACCGCCGTAGTTTGGACACGCCTGCCTTATATGTTCTGCCTAAAACTGACTAACCCGCATAGATCAGCTTCAGCCCTGCCTTGAATAATAATAATTATTATTATTATTATTATTACACATAATAGCCCATGTCGATTATAACAATTTGTCAACTAATTGTGTTGGGGACAGGAATGCAATGGGGAAGAATTAAGGGCTGTTTACTTACTCAGTCCACACTTATACATTTGATTAAACTATTAAATCTAAGTTTCATCTGTTTCATTCTGTTAAAGTGCTATAGGAACTTGTTAGTTAATATTACAGCAGAGACTGAATAGGTGTGGAACAATACAGCTCTGTAAAAAAAATAAGAGACCACTTAAAAATGATAAGTTTCTTTGATTTTACCAAATTGAAAACCTCTGGAAAATCACAAGCCATCAAACCAAACTGAACTTTTTTAATTTTTGCACCAGGAGTAAAGGCATAAAGTGATCTAAAAGCAATGTGTAAGACTGGTGGAGGAGAACATGCCAAGACACATGAAAGCTGTGATTAAAAAACAGATATTGATTTCCAAATATTGATTTCTGGACTCTTAGAACTTTATGAATAACAATATTTTTAGTTGGAATTTGGGAGAAATCTTGTTTGTAGTTTATAGAATAAAACAACAATGTTCATTTTACTCAAACATATACCTATAAATAGCAAAATCAGAGAAACTGATTCAGAAACTGAAGTGGTCTCTTAATTTTTTCCAGAGCTGTATATTGATATTGTGATATATCATGTAGTTTCTACTGTATCGATATGTGGCGTCAAATACGGATATTTCTGTGAAGTATCATAGAGAATTGCCTTGTGATATATCAAGTGTCACATGATCACAGTATCGTTAATCCTTGTTATTTTGAGCAATGTATTGTGATACCATATAGTGAGGTCCTGTGATTTCCACCTCTAGTTATTGACTGGTGCACAATGTGTTTTACGGCTTTGTTGGCTATTTGCAGGGCTAATTGACTTCATGGACAAAGATAGCATGCTATTATTATTAAGATTATTAGTATTATTAATTATTTAGATTATTAAAAAAAAAATACAGTGGTTTCTACAGGACCCTTTGTTGTACGATGATTGTGTTCTCCACTAATAATACAGTTGTGGATTCAGTACATTGAGATAAAGTGAGTTGTGTAAAGTTTATGTCAACAGTTAGTCACCGGCTCTGACAGGGCACAGGCCTGTTTACGAAGTGAAGTGCCGAGTCAGACCAGCAGGAACATGCTCAGCGCGGCACGTCCCCGCAGGCATGTTTACTGAGATTGTTTGGGTGGCTGAAATGTGCATGTTCAAATGTTCACATGACCTGAGGCTACTAAAATGCCAAATTCCAGCTGTGTGTGTGGGTGTTAGGAACCCTGTGCATTAGGCAGACTGTGTGTTTAAATGCATAACTTCCCTATAGCACGTTTTTCTGAGCTGTCAGTTGTAAATTCTGCTAATGGTATTCTGGATAATGACAGGTGAGGGTCTCTGTCGTCTCCAAATAGAAAATCATTAAGCCCTCCAGTGTAGGCCAACTTACAGTGATAAGTCTGTGCCGTCACCACCAGTAAAACACTTTTTAGACTAAAAAATACTGATTTAAATGCATTATGCAGGTCACATAGCACACAGCCCTCTGTACAAAGTCACTTGACTGCATACTTTCATATATGACTGCCTGTCTTGTATCGTCTGGACATTTTCAGGTTTTTATTCTGTTTGCATTCTGTGAAACCCAAGAAGCCTCAGCATCTAAATCTAGTCCTATGTTTAAATGCTTAGTATGGCCACCCTAACCTCTATTACAGCTTCATTTCCTTGAAGAATGGAAGATATGCTTTTAAAAGACTCACTTTCATGGGTTTATTCCAGCTCCTCTGTTAAACATGGTGGTGGGGGGTTTTAAAATATGTTAAAATTTAGAATTCAAATTGGATTTTTTTCTCACCACTCAAATAATCAGTCTGGACTCTGACCTGGACAGATGATTGATCTGAGAATTCAGACCACCACAGCTTTAGCAGATAAATCCCCTTATAAGGGAGTATTGTGTAGAAGTATAGAGTAGGATAAATAATGTAGGGTAATATACAAATTATAGTGTAATGTAGGGTAGTGTAAATCTATACTACCCAACACTTCCAACACTATCTATACTACCCTACACTCCCTACAATATCTATACTACCCAACACTTCCAACACTATCCATACTACTCTACACTCCCTACAATATCTATACTACCCAACACTTCCAACACTATCTATACTACTCTACACTCCCTACACTATCTATACTACCTTTCACTCCCTACACTATCTATACTACCCAACACTTCCAACACGATCTATACTTTTTTACATTCCCTACACTATCTATACTACCCTACACTCCCTACAATATCTATACTACCCAACACTTCCAACACTATCTATACTACTCTACACTCCCTACACTATCTATACTACCTAACACTGTCTATACTATCCAACACTGTCTATACTATCCAACACTGTCTATACTATCCAACACTGTCTATACAACCCAACACTGTCTATACTATCCAACACTCTCTATACACCCTGTACTCCCTTTACTACTCTATACTCACTACACCACCCTATACTCCCTTTACAACTTTACACTCCTTACACATGGGTGTTTGGTTTGGTATTTGGTGGAACAGCGTGCAGCTCAGCAGAGTGGGGGTCACTGAGGAAGACCTCAGCCAGAGCAGGAAAACACAGTGGCAGCTTTAATGAGAGCAACAGTCTATTGTTTCCTATGCATGGCAGTATACTTACTCTCCAACACACACACACACAAGCAGTCTCAATAGAGCTGTTGTTTCTCATTGCTGCAAGTGACTCTATTTGCACGAGGCTGATGGGCAAGCTTTATGAAAAACATTCCAACTGTAGCTCTCAGCCTGTCAGACGCTCTCGCTCTCTCTCTCTCTCTCTCTGAGGGGCGAGGGAGTGTGAAAAGTCTCTATAGGTTCAGCTTTGTAGTCCTGTGTTTGTCCAGCTTCTAGATGTTTAACTAAGAAGCCTGCACTAGTTTTCTCATTTCATATACCAACGTTAGCTCCAGCTCCAACAGCTCGTTTTACTTCCTGATATAAAGTTCTTCACACTGTAAAAAACAAAACTTAAAAATGTTCTGCTTAATGTGATTTTTAAGTCAGCTGAATGAGAAATATTGAATTGCACCCTAAAATATAGCAAACTAATCACCCCAACTTACTTTATTAAGTTTCTTGTTAAAAGTTGGTCCAAATATATAATCTGTGTTGACAAAATTGACCAATTGTAGTTGAACCCTAGTCGAGGCCATGCCAACTACTCTGCACATGCTCAGTTTGACCCTTTATTTGATTGGGGTCTATGGAGCAATGATAAACACACTATTTGCATATTGGGCGTGTCCTTCCACCTCTCACTCACCATCATTGTGTAAGCATTCCCCACAAGCTGCCTTCTCTTGGAATTTGCATATCTGTTATATAATAGTAACTGCCTGGCCTCAGTGTTGAAGGTCATAAGAGCAGGTTATTATATTCTGTGTTGCCAAGTCAGTCTGGTTACATTTGCATCAATTGCAATAGTTTTACATAACTGACAATAAGGTGGATATGTGATAGTCATAAATTCCAATTTATGGAATCCAATTTCCAGCTAAAAAGAGGTGGAACAGTTGGACTGATCAGTGTTTTTGGGGTTGATTTCGGTTGCCGATTGTCGCTTAGGGTGGAGTCTAGAACAACTTCTGGTGTAGGCAATACAGATTGTATTCTGTATTGAATTTATTCCGGTTAGTTTTGGTTTCACACTGTACTTTAGTGACTGAGCGCAATAAACAACTTTACTACATCCTGTCCTCATCACCTACATGGCCAGAGTCTCTCTACTTCACACTGATTGGTTTGAAGAATGTAATAAGTTTCACAAGTTCCTTTTCCAGGTGTCAGAATTTGACTCTCTTCCTTTTCAGACAAATGCTTCCAGCAGCAGAATGAGTGTAACAAATTTTCCTTTGATTTCTTTTATTTCTGTTTATACAAAGGAGTTAAATAATCTACAGTTACATTAGATACAGAATCCCCAACATAATCTGTTGTACCCGTACTGCTGTGTGACGTGCCTGAAGTCAGATTTTGGCGCAACACTGCTTAATTTTTTTCCCCTCTTCTGAATGAAAAACTGCCTCAACTTCCTGTAATTGGTCAGACAGTCCAACTGTCTAGAAAATTGCTTTCACACTGCAGAAAACTAGACCATGTTTCATCCAGAGACTGTAAAAAAGATGCAGGCTGTATCGCCGTTCCCATTCATTCAATAAAAATAAAGCCAAAATCTTCCATCATTGTTAGTGATCCTGAAACCTAAGTCTGCGCAGTAGAGACCAGAGGAGGGAGAAAGACTGTGGAAAGACAGCCTACTCATTTAAATAACCCCGCCCCTGAGGGCTGCCTCCACAGAGCTCACACACAGTAGTTCACAGTGTTGGTCCCACCCTGGCTAGGTGTAACCCAGCCCTTTTACAATAACCACACATTTTTGAAAGGAGCTGATTAATGTTTTTAAAAAAATTCTGTGGGGATATAAAAATTTGACAGTATAAGCAGAGGTTACACTGGCTGTTGCATTTAAATAATGGAGGTAGAATTACAGTATATTAGAAAAAAACGTGATTGAAAGTTTTGAATGTCTCTTTTGCCGTTGAAACCTACGGAGATGGGTGCGGTTACACAGCTTTCTGCAACCGAACAGCAGGGGGCGCACAACCTGTGGTGGCTTCACTTTTGAAAGACGATGCTCTGTACACAGTCTATGGTTTCATCTGTCAGCTGATCCAGATGACGTGTGTCTTTCGCACCTGCAACTTTGGTTCAGACCCAAACTAAAAAAAAAAAAGCTTGAAAGTCCAGACCAAACAAGGCAGGTGTGAATGCGTCCTTAGTCTGAACAGGGTTTCCCCCAGGATTTCCTTGAAGGTGCGGTGGCAGGACCCCCCGGTTGGGAACCGATAATTTATATCACGTTAATGATATCACGATATAACACAATTACACATGTTTCCAGTTATTTTCTTTATTTCCAACTGTCACTGAAAAATGCCCACTTAAAACAAAAAGTTGCAAAAAGTAGGCTTCTTTAAAATAAATCCTTATTGTTCTTTTTTCAGATACGGTAAACGTAAAAGTGTGCAACACAAAATGTTAAATTATACATAACAGAGGAGAAAGGGCACAACAGACATGTTATCTATACAGTATATCACCCAGCCACATTCAGTGGCACATCTGGCAGGCTGGCTCAGAGCATTTAATCCTCCTGGATTTTTTAAAGAACAGCTCAAAGGCCTTCTGGTATGGGAACTCAAGGACTGAAGGTCCATTAACTCTGCTTGTTGTCATTCGCTACATCAGGGTGTCTACAGGTTTGACCAAGTGAAAATTAAGACATTTTAAGACTTTTTAATACCCTTTTCCAAAGAAAATTAAGACCAACTCGCAAGATCATATACGTTAAAATAAAAAAACTATTAATTGTTTACGTTTAATCTAGCTGCTTGAAAACTTCAAATGTGAATGCACAAGACACAATACGAGACACAAACATTACAATTTTCTCACTGTACAGTATACACAATTAAACTTTATACAAAACCAAATTCAATTTAATATATTTAATATATATGTATTATTTATTCGCTCTTATCTGTATTAGGTATTTTAAATGTGAGAATGAGTAAATAAAATAAAAAATATTATTGAATTTAATTAAAAATTGTGCTTATTAAAACAGACAAATAATATCTTTAATCTTTAATTTAATTACAATAAAATGTTTACTGGACCGTGAAAACAAATGCATCACAGAGCTGTTCTAGGGTGCCTCTATTCTAGGGCCCTACATCCTTGCTTTATGACAGCTCCAGAAACAGAAACATAGCGTGATTTTCACTCCACCAGGTGAGTGAGCCTGAGTGGACACCTGCGTAAGTTGAAGCTGTTTAATCACTGTTTAATTCATCTCTCTCTCGCGCGCGCGCATTATGTTTCAGTCTCTCTCTCTCTCTCTCTCTCGCATTATGTTTCAGTCTCTCTCTCTCGCTATTTACAGGCGCGCTCTCGCTCTCTCTCTCTCTCTCGCGTTATGTTTCAGTCTCTCTCTCTCGCTGTGTCCTATACTCACACTCTCTCTCTCGCGCGCGCGTTATGTTGGCACTGCATGACTAACTACCGATTTCCACCCCCGAAGTTCAACACATGGCTGACGGAATTATTCCCCCCTAAATTTAGCTCCGGCAAATTTAAGACATTTTGGTTGAAATTTTAAGACAAAATAAGACTTTTCAAGGCCTTATTTGACAAAAATGAAATTTAATACCATTTAAGACTTTTTAAGGACCCGCGGCCACCCTGCTACATGTGCAGGACTGGAACACAGCTGTGCGTTTAGGAATTACGGCTAGAGAAGCCCTCACCTGTAGCCTCCCGAAATAGATGCAACATGCGAAACCAGCCGTGTTGTGTAGGCTACGTCTACAACATATTACCGATATAACCCTTGAACAATGTTCAACAACTTGTTCACAAATATAAAAAAACATCATTTCAGCGCCACATACCTCGGATTCAGTTGTCCAGTTTGACAGCCGGTGTCCTGTCGAGATGATCAAATTCCAGTGTCAGAAACGAGAGAGGGCGGGGCAACGCTGATCAAGCGCGGGAAAAACGCCGGGCTCCGAATTTTCACGAAGGGTGGCGGGGAAGAACGAAGGCGTGGCGGACCGCCGCACTGAAATGAACGTGGCGGAAACCCTGCTGAATGGTCGATCACCAATAGCATTTGAAGAATTAGAAGAATGTTCTGGAAAGTAAATTAAATTTGGAAACAGTATAAAGCAATGAAACTGCCTGATTCACATTATGTCAGAAAGTGAAACATCTCGGACTGATTAGCTATTGTTTTGCTGGGTAAATCTCAGTCAGTTCAGTCTTTTCTCCACTGCACACACGAACAGACCAAAACACTTCCTGCTGAATGTAGGCCAGTCAGCTTCTTAACATTCTTGCCTAATTTTGTTGGTCTTTTCTAAGCCTAAATCCTTCTTTCTCGCACTCCTGCTGGTGGAGAGCAGGAGCTCCTGCTGCAGATTGTGTAACTGTTGGGGGGGGGGGGGGGGGGCTGACTGTTTGTTCTGTTGAACTATTGAGTTTACTCAAATGAAACACCACATTTAGAGCTGAACTGTTCAGGTGTTCATCGGAGAGAGGGCTTGGGTTCAGTCCACTGAGCCGTAGCGATTTAATTCAGTTGTGTAACTGGAGTAATTAATATGTACACAAGAAATCTCTCTTTCTCCGCGGACTCGGGGAAAGTGCAGGCTTAAATTATGCAAGATGAAGTGTTTTTGTACCAAAGAGGCAGATTGTACATCAGTAAGCAGCTTGTTTCCATGCAGAAACTTGCAGGTGTTAGCCAGCGCTGGTCCAGGTGCTAGCTGTTTTCCTGTGAATATGTTTGTTTGTGCAGTACTGAAGTAAATGCAGCAGTGCAGAACTGAACGTGGTTCTTATAACTGTTGGACTTTAGTTCAGGGATGGGAAACTGAAGGCCTGTCTCTGACCTGAGCTGTAATGTTGATTTTGAGCGCTTGCCTGCGTTCCTCGGTGGAGTTTAAATTATGTTGTAGATGGCCGGCGACGCCTGGACTTCAGCCTCCAGAGTTCAGCGCCCGTACTTCTCAGGAAAATAAACATTCAGTATTGCTGAATGATCCTGAATAAAGTAGAGCCGTAAATTCACTGATGATTCAACATTTTATTTGATATTCTGCTGATTGCATCATCTAGTGTCAATATAGATTTAAGCCCTTTGTGGATTAGTTTCTCAAAGGGTGCTGGGATAATTTTCTCTTTTATGTGGGTCCTCTGTGATTTTATTCCTGTAACGCAACGACCATGTATGTGTTTTTCTCAGATGTTCTCTAAGAAAATTGTAGGCTGAATTACTTACTGTTTTTGGTTGGACTCTGTGGACTTCCAGTAATTTTATTCCTGTCCAGACTCACATCTCTAAACTTTATCTCCTCACGTTTAATAAAATAGCTATTTGTCCACTGCCAGGCACCGTAATTACACTTTGGGAGCACATTTCCACAGAGATCCACGTAAACACAACAGCGAGTGGAAATGGAGGAGCTACTGAACGTGATGTCATGTGACAGAGAAAGCCAAAAACCAAAAATCCAAAGAAGCCAAAATCACTGGACAAGGACAAGGAGGTGTTGCTCTCTGGTGTGTTAGTGTGTTCACGACATCACTGCAAATAAAGGAGACTGTGGTCTAATCAGTGTCTAATCCGACTATACCTGTAATCATTTTCATATCTACCTGAGACAGTTTTAAATGGATCTGAAGTGTGTTACTGTGTTTATCAGTGAGTTTTAGAGCTGTGGTGGTGTTTGTGTTGATGTATTGTGATCTACCAGGTGTGAAATAAGATTATTGGTTGTGTGTTGTGCAGGTGGTCGGGCTGTATCGTCTGTGTGGATCAGCGGCGGTGAAAAAGGAGCTGAGGGAGGCGTTCGAGAGAGACAGCCATGCCATAGAGCTGTCGGAGAGCAACTACCCGGACATCAACGTCATC